>NC_141874.1:119175680-119327195 GCF_056163025.1 Triticum urartu | reverse complement strand
TTCTTTAGTACTATCGCTCGTCTCTCTCTTCTATTAATTCACCTGACTTGCGGGGTCGAGGAGTGTGCCTATGGTCGGTTCTCGATTGCATTCCCACATGTGTGTGAAAACGCAATATGACGCACGTTCCATTCGGAGAGCGGCGTGCCGGACTGACCGACTGTCTGGGGTGGACGCGAATGCGACGGGCGTGTTGTATACTCCGTACATGTGTATCGGCATTTTCTTGAGGATTTGCTCCATGGCGCAATCCATGGATACAAAATTAGTATACTATACTATTTAAAAGTCGAGGGCAGGGTAGTTCCACCTTGTCGATTTGACAGAGATGCCAGAAGATGACGGACTAGGTTGCTGCAAACGTAGGGCTGTGTGACTTGACAGCGAGTTATTGCTGTACATGTGGGGCCCCGCGATTTGACTTGCCATTTTATCATTTTAACTGCGGCTCTACGACCGGCGTGAGTCTTCCGATTCCTGACCACCTCCATGGTATACAGGTGCCTCTCCCAATGCCCCACCATGTAGAGGCTGGCTCTTGCATGAGAGTCCACTCCTCCACTTTTTCCTTGCCTCTTTCCTCCACATATGCAAAAATTCCATGTAAGCGGGCTTATAGCCCACTATTGTACTTGCTCGTACAAGTGCTAAGCCTGCCACATAGGCATAAAGTATGATGTGGCAAGTTAATTACTCCCTCCGTCTAGGTGTGCAAGTCATCTTACAAAAACCAAATAATCCCTAAACACTTCGGCGTGGTGCATACATCGTTTCTTGTTTCTTGACATATCAACCAGTAAGAGATGCGGGGTGTGCATGGTTTTAATGACTTGAGACTACCATTTAATTGGAAGAGGTCACTCCTTGGCAAATGCAATCAATTCTACGAAGCAAGAGATAGAGAGAAGTAGAAAAATACTCTTATAGCCAACCTTATAGCTAACCTTGTTCTATGAGTGACTAAGTGAAGACTATGTATAACATGCCAACATCAGATAGCCTAACGCACCATGTTAAATCTCCAAGGGTGCGACCGCGTGAGCGAGGCGAAGGTCGTGGTAGGCGCAACCATGATACGGGCTGCTAGCAGCCCTTGGATCTGAGATCGAACAGTCGCATGCTAAGTTGCTGAAAATTTGCAGAATAACCCTCTAGGATAGGATATTCACCCATAAGTCTAGAATCATGCCATGCAACCATTCGAGCTCAGATCCAAGGGCTCTCGGAAGCCCGTATCATGGGAGAATGGAAAGCTTCGTATCACCTGTAATTTTCCCGACGCTTGACATGACATCGAAAACCATTTAATTGGGCGTCGAGTAGACATGACATCTAATTGGGCCCCCATAGTACTGTGCATGAATCCATTTATCCACTAGGCAAGCCACTACCCTGCCGTTCACACGCCCACTCGGCATTTTTACAAAAACCGCTGGTAGTTCTCACTCGTACTCATCCCCAGACATCCTTTAACATTACGGCAGTTTGCCCCTAGTCATCTCGTCCTTTCACATTACGACAGTTCCACTAATCCTAAACCTCCTCCCAAATTCATGGCATCCCAAATCTCCATGATCGGTGGTGAGTAAAGGTTAGAACCATGACCGGCGATGAGTTCGACGTCATCTACACCTGTTCTTCTGCAACAGTGAAAGGATGCCTTGCTCGCTTCAAACGCATGTTTGAAAACTCAAATGATGAGTGGGTCGCTGAGCTAGATGTTGAGTACTCCACAGTCCTGGGAAGCGAGAAGAATCTAAAGGAGGCAGAGAAGAAGAAGCCCGCCGTGATCCAGGTTTGCGTGCATGACTTATGCTTGGTCTACCACATATGCCATGCTGACGTTGAGTGCGAGGAATTTAAGAAGTTCCTCAAGGGCGGCTGAGTCAAATTCGTTACTGTAGACTTTAGGAATGACAAGGAAATCTTGGGTCGGATAGGCCTCATTGTAGGCAACCCCTTCGACCTCTAGAAGGAAGGGATGGTGCCCTCCCATGATCAGCCTTCAATGCTGACCCTGGCAGGAGCCATGGTTCATCCTTCGTACGGTACACTGAAGAAACCTCCGTTCAAGTTTCATAATGCATGGGAGTGGAATGTACTAGATATAGACCACATCCACTACGCTGTAATGGATGGCTACCTTTGTTTCAATATCTACAAGGGTTGGATGAAGAGCAAGAGCCAAGTGTGCGGTTCAAGCAAAGAAGCATCGCCCAAGAGGAAGAGGGACAAGGACGAAGTCGAGCACGTGGACGAGGAGTCCGAGTAAGGTGGCAGTGTCGTTGCTCATGGTGGTTCCAATGCAGTGTCTACCAGATTAGTTACTTAGTTTAATTTCAGGTGTGCTTAGTTTTATTTGAGGGGTGTGTTGTGCTAAGCCCCCAGCAGAACTATGTTATGAGTTTGTTAACAAGACCTGATCAACCTTGTTAGTGGATTCCTTTTGATGAGTATGAGATGGATGAAGTTAGAAAACACAACTCTCTGTACCCTCTTTTTACTTTCTGTTATTTATATTAAATAAAGCAAAAATAGTATTTTTCTATCTATTCTCTGAATTATCCATGCAATAAAAAATACCCCGAAAATAAAAGTTCTCCAAATGCCCTGAATATTAAGTATGATTTTTTTAGAATATTTGAGAATATCTGGCTCTGAGAACTCATCAGGAGGAGCAAGCACCTGGCCACGAGGGTCCAGGGCGCCCCCACCCCCTGGGCGCCCCCCCTGCCTTGTGGGCCCATGGTGGCTCCCCTCCACTTATTCCAGCTACCGCACACTCCTTCTTCCTCCCAAAAAAATCATCAACCGGCTCAAGCATGAGTTCTAGCTCATCTTGCTGCAATTTCCGATCTCCTTGCTCAAAGCTCCATTCACAAAACTGCTTTGGGGGATTGTTCTTTGGTATGTGACTCCTCCAATGGTCCAATTAGTTTTTGTTCTAGTGCTTTATTCATTGCAAATTTTTTCTTCCTAGGTGACCTTGTTCTTGAGCTTGCATGTCAAATTTATATGGTCCCAAGTAGTTCTAATGCATGATATAGTCTCTAGGCACTTGTAGGAGTAGTTGCTATCAATTTTGTTGAGTTTGGTTCACTTTTATTTTGAAGTTACTAAAAATTTCAGAAATTTTTCAGAGGATTGTTTAGGAAAATGTACCAAGGTGGTTCTTCAAGGAAGCAAGGACCCAGGCCTGCAATATGCGATGCGGACGAGGAACCACCAAGGGACGCTCAAGTGCGGCCTTGTGAATGGCCGTCAGAGGATTTCATGATCCGAGCAGGAATTAAAGAGGAATTTGATGCATATGTGTGTAATGCTGATCTGGAGAGCTTCGAGGCAGATAAGTGCCGTCAATACCTCTATTTAACTGATTCATTTGTGAGAAGGTTTAAATTCTCATCATCACGCAATTCTCAAACTATCCTGTTTGATCTTTATGATAAATCTTATACCATGGACTTAGAAGATTTTAACACTGCTTGTAAATTCCCTCAGTGGGGTGATGTAAATGAACCTCGCAAATCTGAATTTAGAGATTTTCTTACTAGTATTACAGTGGGGGAATCTAGAGATGTAACACAAGACACCATAGGGAGCATTCATTTTCCTGCTATACATTATTTTGATCTCTTCATAGGTAGATGCATGGTAAAGATGAAGGATGTCACATGTGTGTACCTGATCTTAGCGTTCTCAGGAGCGTTGTTTTAGGAGATAAACAATACAACTTGGGGGCTATAGTTGCACGTAGGTTGCATGATAACCGTATTCATGCAGATTTCTTTGGTGGAATTTATGCAACTCGTATAGCTAACTTTCTTGAGATACCCATATGTTGAGATGATATTGAGTTGCCTCCTTCTTATCTAGATTATGATGCTATGGTTCGTCATCAGTTTGTTGAGAGGAACGATCAGTTCCTCCAATACAGACTAATCTTTGACATACGATGCACCTATCACATCGCTCTCCCTGCTCCCACTTTCTTTGACTTTCAGGCAAAGGGGAGATATGTTATAACCAGGGAGGAGGCGACCGAGTACGAGAGGAGGGCGGAGACAGCTTGCCTCCAAGCTGCAGCTCATCAGGCAATTGCCGCTGCATCTCAGTACGACCCCAGCTACAACTTTGGATATCCGCCAGGCCAGCCGTGGCCATAGACCAACCTAGGCCAAAAGCCTAAGCTTGGGGGAGTAAGTATTTCTCACCGCATTACATTCATGTTCACACACTCATGCTAGTTGTCGGTGCTCATACTTTTTCACTATAATATCCATGCTAGTTTATTTTCCTTTTTATGCTTTCTTCTTGTGTGTTTGATAAACCTTAAGAAAAAACCCAAAAAAATTAGTTGTAGCTTTTAGTTAGTTTACTTTTCATGCTATAGTAGTAGTAATTAAAAAGAAAACCTAAAAATATTTCTCGTTCCTCTTTTGCTTGTTGGGAGCTTTCTCGTGTAAATAGTTTTATTTCTTTTCTTGTTCTTTGGGTCGAGAGGATAAGATCATAATGAAAATGTTGAGTGGCTCTTATATGCATTATTGTTGATCTAACAAAGAGCCCATATTACCTTGTCTTCTCTCTTGAATTGAATGCTTGTAGATTCCAGCTTAGTCCAATGCATGTGCACTATTATTATTATCCACACTATTCGGCCGTGCAAGTGAAAGGCAATAATGATGATTATATGATGAACTTATTGAGATGAGAAAAGCTGGTATGAACTCGACCTCTCTTGTTTTTGTAAATATGATTAGTTCATCGTTCCTGATTCAGCCTATTATGAAAAAAAACATATTTGCAATGATAATTAGAGATTATAGTTGCTTATGCCATGCTTAATTAGCTAGGAGCTTATAATGGTTTACCTTGCGTGCCAACATGCTATTAAAATGGTTGTGATGTGGTATGATAGGGTGGTATCCTCTTTTGAACGATTCGAGTGGCTTGACTTGGCACATGTTCACGCATGTAGTTGACACAAAATCAACATAGCCTCGACGATATTTATGTTCATGGTGCATTATATCCTACTCATGCTTGCATTCGGTGTTGATTAATTTTAATGCATGTTCATGACTGTTGTCGCTCTCTAGCTGGTCGCCTCCCAGTCTTTTTCTAGCCTTCACCTGTACTAAGCGGGATTTCTAGCCTTCACCTGTACTAAGCGGGAATACTGCTTGTGCATCCAACTCCATAAACCCCAAAGTTGTTCCATATGAGTCCACCATACCTACCCATATACGGTATTTACCTGCCGTTCCAAGTAAATTTGTATGTGCCAAACTCTAAACCTTCAAATAAACATTCTGTTTTGTACGCTCGAACATCTCATGTATCAACTAGGGTTGTCTGTATCTTCCATGCTAGGCGGGTTATTCTCAAGAGGAGTGGACTCCGCTCCTCACTCGCGAGAAAATGGCTGGTCACCGGGATGCCCAGTCCCATGCTTTATTCAAATCAAATCAAAATAACTGCAAACAAAACTCCCCAGGGACTCTTGTTAGTTGGAGGCACTCGTTGTTTCGAGCAAGCCATGGATTGATGCTTGTTGGTGGAGGGGAGTATAAACTTTACCATTCTGTTTGGGAACCTCCTATAATGTGTGTAGTATGGAAGATATCAAAATCTCTCGGTTGTTATGTTGACAATGAAAGTATACTGCTCAAAATATTATTCATATCTATTTCAAAACCGAGCTCTGGCACCTCTACAAATCCCTGCTTTCCTCTGCAAAGGGCCTATCTATTTACTTCTATGTTGAGTCATCATCCGCTTATTAAAAAGCACCAGTTGGAGAGCACCGCTGTCATTTACATCCATTACTGTTAGTTTACATTGAGTATGACTTGACTGGATCTCTTTTACCATGAATTATAATGTCTAGTCAGTCCTTGATCTTTAAAGTGCTCTGCATTTATGTTTTGCGGTCTCAGAAAGGGCTAGCGAGATACCATCTTGTTATATCATACCATGATTTTTTTAGAATGTGTTGTCATCCGAGATTTGTTATTATTGCTCGCTGGTTGATTATGCCATTGATATGAGTAAACATGAGACCTAGATGTTATTATGAATATAGTTAGTTCATAATCTTTGCTGAAAACTTGAATGCTGGCTTACATATTTACAACAACAAAAGCAAACAGAGTTTGTAAAAGTTTTTCTTTATCACTTTCAGTTTATCAACTGAATTGCTTGAGGACAAGAAAAGGTTTAAGCTTGGGGGAGTTGATACTTCTCCATCGTATCTACTTTTCCAAACACTTTTTCCCTTGTTTTGGACTCTAACTTGCATGATTTGAATGGAACTAACCCGGACTGACGCTGTTTTCAGCAAAATTGCCATGGTGTTATTTTTGTGCAGAAATAAAAGTTCTCGGAATGACCTGAAAATCAATAGAGAATTATTTCGGAATATATAAAAAATACTAGAAGAAGAATCCACGTCAGGGGGGCCTCCACTTGTCCACGAGGGTGGGGGCGCACCTGCCACCCTAGGCGCCCCCCTGCCTCGTGAGCCCCCTGACGCTCCACCGAACTCAACCTTGACTCCATATATTCACTTTCGGGGAGAAAAAAAATCAGAGATAAGGATTCATCATGTTTTACGATACGGAGCTGCCGCCAAGCCTTAAACTCTCTCGGGAGGGCTGATCTGGAGTCCGTTCGGGGCTCCAGAGAGGGGAATCCCTCGCCATTGTCATCATCAACCTTCCTCCATCACCAATTTCATGATGCTCACCGCCGTGCGTGAGTAATTCCATCGTAGGCTTACTGGACGGTAATGGGTTGGATGAGATTTATCATGTAATCGAGTTAGTTTTGTTAGGGTTTGATCCCTAGTATCCACTATGTTCTGAGATTGATGTTGCTATGACTTTGTTATGCTTAATGCTTGTCACTAGGACCCGAGTGCCATGATTTCAGATCTGAACCTATTATGTTTTCATCAATATATGAGAGTTCTTGATCTTATCTTGCAAGTCTATAGTCACCTATTACGTGTTATGATCCGTTAACCCCGAAGTGACAATAATCGGGATACTTACCGGTGATGATCGTAGTTTGAGGAGTTCATGTATTCACTATGTGTGAATGCTTTGGTCTGGTACTCTATTAAAAGGAGGCCTTAATATCCCTTAGTTTCCATTAGGACCCCGCTGCCATGGGAGGGTAGGACAAAAGATGTCATGCAAGTTCTTTTCCATAAGCACGTATCACTATATTCGGAATACATGCCTACATTACATTGATGAATGATGTCTACTGCACAACCTTCTTCTTGTAGACGTTGTTGGGCCTCCAAGTGCAGAGGTTTGTAGGACAGTAGCAAATTTCCCTCAAGTGGATGACCTAAGGTTTATCAATCCGTGGGAGGCGTAGGATGAAGATGGTCTCCCTCAAACAACCCTGCAACCAAATAACAGAGAGTCTCTTGTGTCCCCAACACACCCAATACAATGGTAAATTGTATAGGTGCACTAGTTCGGCGAAGAGATGGTGATACAAGTGCAACATGGATGGTAGATATATGTTTTTGTAATCTAAAAATATAAAAACAATAAGGTAACTAATGATAAAAGTGAGCACAAACGGTATTGCAATGCTAGGAAACAAGGCCTAGGGTTCATACTTTCACTAGTGCAAGCTCTCTCAACAATAATAACATAATTGGATCACATAACTATCCCTCAACATGCAACAAAGAGTAACTCCAAAGTCACTAATAGCGGAGAACGAACGAAGAGAATATGGTAGGGTACGAAACCACCTCAAAGTTATCCTTTCTAATCGATCTATTCAAGAGTTCGTAGTAAAATAACATGAAGCTATTCTTTCCATTCAATCTATCCTAGAGTTCATACTAGAATAACACCTTAAGACACAAATCAACCAAAACCCTAATGTCACCTAGATACTCCAATGTCACCTCAAGTATCCGTGGGTATGATTATACGATATGCATCACACAATCTCAGATTCATCTATTCAAACCAACACAAAGTACTTCAAAGAGTGCCCCCAAAGATTCTACCGGAGAGTCAAGAGGAAAACGTGTGCCAACCCCTATGCATAGGTTCATGGGCGGAACCCGCAAGTTGATCACCAAAACATACATCAAGTGGATCAATAGAATACCCCATTGTCACCACGGGTATCCCACGCAAGACATACATCAAGTGTTCTCAAATCCTTAAAGACTCAGTCCAATAAGATAACTCCAAAGGGAAGACTCAATCCATTACAAGAGAGTAGAGGGGGAGAAACATCATAAGATCCAACTATAATAGCAAAGCTCGCGATACATCAAGATCGTACCACCTCAAGAACACGAGAGAGAGAGAGAGAGAGAGAGAGAGAGAGATCAAACACATAGCTACTGGTACATACCCTCGGCCCCGAGGGAGAACTACTCCCTCCTCGTCATGGAGAGCGCCGGGATGATGAAGATGGCCACCGGAGAGGGGTTCCCCCTCTAGCAGGGTGCCGGAATGGGTCTAGATTGGTTTTCGGTGGCTACAGAGGCTTCTGGCGGCGGAACTCCCGATCTATTCTGCTCCCCGATGGTTTTAGGGTATATTGGTATATATAGGAGGAAGAAATACATCAGGGGAGCCACGAGGGGCCCACGAGGGTGGAGGGCGCGCCCAGGGGGTGGGTGCGCCCCCTGCCTCGTGCCTTCCTCGTTGCTTCCCTTACATACACCCCAAGTCTTCTAGGTTGCTTCTGTTCCAAAAATAAGTTCCGTGAAGTTTCAGGTCAATTGGACTCCGTTTGATTTTCCTTTTCCGTGATACTCTAAAACAAGGAAAAACAGAAACTGTCACTGGCACTGGGCTATGGTTAATAGGTTAGTCCCAAAAATAATATAAAAGTGTCTAATAAAGCCCTTAAACATCCAAAACAGAAAATATAATAGCATGGAACAATCAAAAATTATAGATATGTTGGAGACGTATCAGCATCCCCAAGCTTAATTCCTGCTCGTCCTCGAGTAGGTAAATGATAAAAACAGAATTTTTGATGTGGAATGCTACCTAACATATTCATCATGTCTTTCTCTTTATTGTAGCAAGAATATTCAGATCCATAAGATTCAAGACAAAATTTTAATATTGACATAAAAATAATAATACTTCAAGCATACTAACTAAGCAATCATGTCTTCTCAAAATAACATGGCCAAAGAAAGTTCATCCCTACAAAATCATATAGTTTGGTCATGCTCCGTTTTCGTCACACAAGAATGCTCTCATCATGCACAACCCCGATGACTAGCCAAGAAATTGTTTCATACTTTAGTAATCTCAAACTTTTTTTCAACTTTCACGCAATACATGAGCGTGAGCCATGGATATAGCACTATGTGTGGAATAGAATATAATGAGGGGGTTATGTGGAGAAGACAAAAAGGAGAAAGTCTCACATCGACGCGGATAATCAATGGGCTAGGGAGATGCCCATCAATTGATGTCAATGCAAGGAGTAGGGATTGCCATGCAACGGATGCACTAGAGCTATAAATGTATGAAAGCTCAACAAAAGAACTAAGTGGGTGTGCATCCAACTTGCTTGCTCACGAAGACCTAGGGCACTTGAGGATCCCATTGTTGGAATATACAAGCCAAGTTCTATAATGAAAATTTCCCACTACTATATGAAAGTGACAACATAAGAGACTCTCTATCATGAAGATCTTGGTGCTCCTTTGAAGCACAAGTGTGGTAAAAGGATAGTAACATTGTCCCTTCTCTCTTTTTCTCTCATATTTTTTTCGGGCCTTCTCTTTTTTTCTCTTATTTGGCCTTTCTTTTTTTTGTCTGGAGTCTCATCCCGACTTGTGGGGGAATCATATTCTCCATCATCCTTTCCTCACTGGGACAATGCTCTAATAATGATGATCATCACACTTTTATTTACTTAGAACTCAAGAATTACAACTCGATACTTAGAACAAGATATGACTCTATATGAATGCCTTCGGCGGTGTACCGAGATTGCGATGAATCAAGTGTGACATGTATGAAAAATTATGAATGGTGGCTTTGCCACAAATACGATGTCAACTACTTGATCATGCAAAGCAATATGACAATGATGATGCGTGTCATAATAAACAGAACGGTGGAAAGTTGCATGGCAATATATCTCGGAATGGCTATGGAAATGCCATAATAGGTAGGTATGGTGGCTGTTTTGAGGAAGATATAAGGAGGTTTATGTGTGAAAGAACGTATCATATCACGGGGTTTGGATGCATTGGCGAAGTTTGCACCAACTCTCAATGTGAGAAAGGGCAATGCACGGTACCGAAGAGGCTAGCAATGATGGAAGGGTAAGAGTGCGTATAATCCATGGACTCAACATTAGTCATAAAGAACTCATATACTTATTGCAAAAATCTACAAGTCATCAAAAACCAAGTATTACGCGCATGCTCCTAGGGGGATAGATTGGTAGGAAATACCATTGCTCGTCCCCGACCACCACTCAGAAGGAAGACAATCAAATAACACCTCATGTTTCAAATTTGTTACACAACGTTTACCATACGTGCATGCTACGAGACTTGCAAACTGCAACACAAGTATTCCTCAAATTCAAAACTACTCAACTAGCACAACTTTGATATCACTATCTCCATATCTCAAAACAATCATCAAGTATCAAACTTCTCTTAGTATTCAATGCACTCTATATGAAAGTTTTTATTATATCCCTCTTGGATGCCCATCATATTAGGACTAGTTTCATAACCAAAGAAAACTACCATGCTATTCTAAAGACTCTCAAAATAATATCAGTGAAGCACGAGAGTTCATCTAATTCTTAAAAATAAAACCACCACCGCGCTCTAAAAATATATAAGTGATGCACTAGAGCAAATGACAAACTACTCCGAAAGATATAAGTGAAGATCAATGAGTAGCCGAATAATTATGCAACTATGTGAAGACTATCTAACATTTAAGAATTTCAGATCTTGGTATTTTATTCACACAGCAAGCAAAACTAAAGAAAATAAAATGACGCTCCAAGCAAAACACATATCATGTGGTAAATAAAAATATAGCTCCAAGTAAAGTTACCGATGAACGAAGACGAAAGAGGGGATGCCTTCTGGGGCATCTCCAAGCTTAGGCTTTTGGTTGTCCCTGAATATTTCCTTGGGGTGCCTTGGGCATCCCCAAGCTTAGGATCTTTCCACTCCTTATTCCATAATCCATCGAATCTTTACCCAAAACTTGAAAACTCCACAACACAAAACTCAAAATAGAAAACCTCGTGAGCTCCGTTAGCGAAATAAAACAAAACACCACTTCAAGGTACTGTAATGAACTCATTATTGATTTATATTGATGTTAAACCTACTGTATTCCAACTTCTCTATGGTTTATAAACTCTTTTACTAGTCATAGATTCATTAAAATAAGCAAACAACACACGAAAAACAGAATCTGTCAAAAACAGAACAGTCTGTAGTAATCTGTAACTAACGCAAACTTATAGAAACCCAAAAATTCTAAAATAAATTTCTGGACCTGAGGAATATATCTGTTAATCATCTGCAAAAAGAATTAACTAAATAGTACTATCCAAATAAAAATGGCCGCAATTCTCGTGAGCGCTAAAGTTCCTGTTTTTTACAGCAAGATCAACAAGACTTTCCCCAAGTCTTCCCAACGGTTCTACTTGGCACAAACACTAATTAAAACATAAAAACTCAATCATAACAGAGGCTAGATAAATCATTTATTACTAAACAGGAACAAAAATCAAGGAGCTAAAATAAAATTGGGTTGCCTCCCAACAAGCGCTATCGTTTAACGCCCCTAGCTAGGCATGATGATTTCAACGATGCTCACATAAAAGATAAGAATTGTAACATAAAGAGAGCATCATGAAGAATATTACTAGCACATTTAAGTCTAACCCAATTCCTATGCATAGGGATTTTGTGAGCAAACAACTTGTGGGAACAAGAATCAACTTGCATAGGAAGGTAAAACAAGCATAGCTTCAAGATTTTCAACACATAGAGAGGAAACTTGATATTATTGCAATTCCTACAAGCATATGTTCCTCCCTCATAATAATTTTCAGTAGCATCATGAATGAATTCAAAAATATAACCAGCACCTAAAGCATTCTTTTCATGATCTACAAGCATAGAAATTTCATTACTCTCCACACAAGCAAAATTCTTCTCATGAATAATAGTGGGAGCAAACTCAACAAAATAATTATCATGTGAGGCATAATCCAATTGAAAACTAAAATCATGATGACAAGTTTCATGGATATCATTATTCTTTATAGCATACAAGTCATCACAATAATCATCATAGATAGCAACTTTGTTCTCATAATCAATTGGAACCTCTTCCGAAATAGTGGATTCATCACAAAATAAAGTCATGACCTCTCCAAATCCACTTTAATCAATATAATCATCATAAATAAGAGGCATGCTTTCATCATAATAAATTTTCTCATCAAATCTTGGGGGACAAAAAATATCATCTTCACCAAACATAGCTTCCCCAAGCTTGTGGCTTTGCATATGATTAGCATCATGGATATTCAAGGAATTCATACTAACAACATTGCAATCATGCTCATCATTCAAAGATTTAGTGCCAAACATTTTAATGCATTCTTCTTCTAATACTTTGGCACAATTTTCCTTTCCATCATACTCACGAAAGATATTAAAAATATGAAGCGTATGAGGCAGACTCAATTCCATATTTTTTTGTAGTTTTCTTTTATAAACTAAACTAGTGCTAAAACAAGAAACAAAAAGATTCAATTGCAAGATCTAAAGATATACCTTCAAGCACTCACCTCCCCGGCAACGGCGCCATAAAAGAGCTTGATGTCTACTACACAACCTTCTTCTTGTAGACGTTGTTGGGCCTCCAAGTGCAGAGGTTTGTAGGATAGTAGAAAATTTCCCTCAAGTGGATGACCTAAGGTTTATCAATCTGTGGGAGGCGTAGGATGAAGATGGTCTCCCTCAAACAACCCTGCAACCAAATAACAGAGAGTCTCTTGTGTCCCCAACACAACCAATACAATGGTAAATTGTATAGGTGCACTAGTTCGGCGAAGAGATGGTGATACAAGTGCAATATGGATGGTAGATATATGTTTTTGTAATCTGAAAATATAAAAACAGCAAGGTAACTAATGATAAAAGTGAGCACAAACGGTATTGCAATGCTAGGAAACAAGGCCTAGGGTTCATACTTTCACTAGTACAAGTTCTCTCAACAATAATAACATAATTCGATCACATAACTATCCCTCAACATGCAACAAAGAGTCACTCCAAAGTCACTAATAGCGGAGAATGAATGAAGAGATTATGGTAGGGTACGAAACCATCTCAAAGTTATCCTTTCCGATCGATCTATTCAAGAGTCCGTAGTAAAATAACATGAAGCTATTCTTTCCGTTCAATCTATCCTAGAGTTCATACTAGAATAATACCTTAAGACACAAATCAACCAAAACCCTAATGTCACCTAGATACTCCAATGTCACCTCAAGTATCCGTGGGTATGATTATACGATATACATCACACAATCTCAGATTCATCTATTCAAACCAACACAAAGTACTTCAAAGAGTGCCCCGAAGATTCTACCGGAGAGTCAAGACGAAAACATGTGCCAACCCCTATGCATAGGTTCATGGGCGGAACCCGCAAGTTGATCACCAAAACATACATCAAGTGGATCAATAGAATACCCCATTGTCACCACGGGTATCCCACGCAAGACATACATCAAGTGTTCTCAAATCCTTAAAGACTCAATCCGATAAGATAACTTCAAACGGAAAACTAAATCCATTACAATAGAGTAGAGGGGGAGAAACATCATAGAGATCCAACTATAATAGAAAAGCTCGCGATACATCAAGATCATACCACCTCAAGAACATGAGAGAGAGAGATCAAACACATAGCTACTCGTACATACCCTCGGCCCTGAGGGAGAACTACTCCCTCCTCGTCATGGAGAGCGCCGGGATGATGAAGATGGCCACCGGAGAGGGATTCCCCCTCCGGCAGGGTGCCGGAACGGATCTAGATTGGTTTTCGATGGCTACGGAGGCTTCTGGCGGCGGAACTCCTGATATATTCTGCTCCCCGATGGTTTTAGGGTATATTGGTATATATAGGAGGAAGAAATACATCAGGGGAGCCATGAGGGGCCCACGAGAGTGGAGGGCGCGCCCAGGGGGTGGGCGCGCCCCCCTGCCTCGTGCCTTCCTCGTTGCTTCCCTTACGTACACCCCAAGTCTTCTAGGTTGCTTCCGTTCCAAAAATAAGTTCCGTGAAGTTTCAGGTCAATTGGACTCCGTTTGATTTTCCTTTTCTGTGATACTCTAAAACAAGGAAAAACATAAACTGGCACTGGGCTCTGGGTTAATAGGTTAGTCCCAAAAATAATATAAAAGTGTCTAATAAAGACCATAAACATCCAAAACTGATAATATAATAGCATGGAACAATCAAAAATTATAGATACGTTGGAGAGGTACCAATGAACTGGAGCTAGTTCTGTGTCATCCTATGTTATGACCGTTACATGATTGATCGCATCTGGCATAATTCTCCATCACCAATCCAATGCCTACGAGCTTTACATATATTGTTCTTCGCTTATTTACTTTTCCGCTGCTACTGTTACAATCACTATAAAACCCAAAAATATTACTTTTGCTACCGTTACTTTTGCTACCGTTACCACTACTATCATATTTCTTTGCTACTAAAATACCTTGCTGCAGATATTAAGTTTCCAGGTGTGGTTGAATTGACAACTCAGCTGCTAATACTTGAGAATATTCTTTGGCTCCCCTTGTGTCGAATCAATAAATTTGGGTTGAATACTCTACCCTCGAAACCTGTTGTGATCCCCTATACTTGTGGGTTATCAAGGGCCTTTGTGATTTGACGACTCATTGCTGCTGGAAGGCGGGGCCTTGTGATTTGACTGCTCGTATAAATGTGCCAACGACCTGAGGAGGAGCAAAGAACTGTGCGGTATACTCAAGTTTTCCACTGGAGTAGTACGACGGAGGAGCACGAAACACGGCAGCCCAGTTCCATATGGGCATAAAAATGATCTAATTTGCTAGTCATCTCATTGTTAGCATTGTTCTATTCATGCCTCACAGAGAACGTGACACGTGCGGTGAAACACCCGAAGCAAAAGAAGAAACTCAGGAGCAAAAGAAAAAGGAATATTATCACCCCAAAAATAGAAGGAAGACGCACACACAAGTCTGGGGCGCTGCTCTCTACTACATGAAGGGTTGCTGGCCGCGGAGTCATAACTGCTTCTTCATCACCTCCACGACCTCCATCTCCTTGCGCATCTCCTCCGCCATCTTCTTCATTCTGTCCATGACGTGGGATTTCTCGACACGAGCCTTCATCATATGTTCCACGGCCGCATTACGTGTCTTGACAACAGCCGGTGTTCGATGCGGAGCTCCCCAACTCCTCCTTTTGTTCCATGACAAGGGCCTGCAGCATCTTCATCAAGGAACTACTATTCTCATGCATCTTCTTCCAGCCGGCGTTCTCCTCCTTCAGCAGGTCGAGCTCGTGGCAGAGCGTCGCCTTGTCCTCCTAAAGTTGTAGGATTTTGTCGGTCACCTCCTTCTCCAAGGCAATGCTCTTCTTCAGCAGCATCACCAAGCCGGCGGTCAACTCCCCCTGCTCATTGAGCTCAGCGGGCATGTCATCGAGGCTCTCCTTCAGCAGCTCCACCAAGCCATGGATGAACTCCTTCTGCTTATTGAGCTGATCGGGCATGCCAACATGTTCACCTCTGCGGCTAGGGCGCTCCTGGGAGCCATCACCTGCCTGTGAGAGATCTTTCGAGGTCTCTGTGAGGCAGCGAGCCCTCTCTTTTTTCCGCGGCCTTGGTGACCGCTCCCTTGTTACGAGTAGTTCGGATAGTTCTCAGCCTAGAGCTCTACACACTGGCCATGGCAAGGACGGACGAACAAGAAAGACTTATGAGGAGGAAGAGGTAGAGTGATTTTCGGCTAGGTACTAGTTCCCCTTTTTATAACCTAATACTAGCACTAGTACTAAAACATGCATAGTGGGAACACGTTCAGGTTTGACACGTAGTAGGTCTGAGCAGGTTTGCACTTAATTATACTACTCCCTGCGTCTAGGTGAATAAGTCATATTAGGTTCTGCACCGTGACCAAGGAGGGGATAACGAGAGAACTTAATGTTTATTTGCTAATTAATAGCATTCCATGCAATGAACTAACCACTTCATGTCGTGTTTGGTAGTCTTGAGTCATTGAAAACATGCACGCCCCACATCTCTTATTAGTTGATATGTTAAGAAACAAGATACAAGGTGGGAGCATTTGTATGCACTTTTGGAATGTGATGGGAACAAGCTAAATATTAATTGATGGTTTTGGTTTCAAGACCCGAAACGGCTCCCGATGAGTTTAGTGGAACATAAATTTCAAGTACTCCCTCCATCTCCAGTTTACAAGGCGTGCATGTGTATCTAGGTCATCAATGTAACTTATATAAAATAAATTCTTTAACATAAAAAATAATCTGAATATTTGAAGATTGTAATGATTTTTTGTAATGTATGCCTGTTATTAAGTTGGTCAAATTAACGAGCTAGGTACACGTGCAAGACTTGTAAACTGAGATAGAGGGAGTACTACACTGCTCAAATGTGGTCGCACAAGTCGGTGTTGTAACTGCTCGTACATGTCAGACCAAGCCGATGTGTGTCCCTTCGGCGAGACGAGGGTCCGACTGACCGTCTGTTGGTGCAACCGACCGTAAAGTATTACGCGATGGAGACTTCTAGTTGTGGCTTCGGTTGATTGTCACGACCAAGCATTCTAAAACTAGTGATAAATCAATTACCATATTTTTCCAAATGACCAAGTATTTTCACAGGAATACAATACATATAGATGGAGTGATTGTCAAGGTTGCAAACCGACATGGCGTTGCAAGTTCACTGCAGCAGCAACCGACTAGGTCACTTATTCGCTGGCGGGGAAGGAGGGCAGCTCACCGCGCTTACAATGCATGCCCAGCGGCGCCGCCGCAACTGGTCCTGTGATTTGGCTTCTCCTACCACCCATTTGAACAGTTGCAGTGGCTCCTCATGCCATGGCGCAGGCATGTGCGTTCTTTCCTCCACAGTCGACTCCGTGAATATGATCTCTGCCATTAGCCCTAGCTCGAAATGAATGCGACGCTGCCAGATGCTGACATCCCTCAGCATCTCTCCCCTGAGATCGACTTGCGCCTCCGCCTTGTGCTGTGCCAGGCACAGCTCCTTGGAACTTCTCTCCAATCGATGTGACGCTTCCTCGATCCGATTTGCCCTTGATGCCCACCACCTGAAACGCTGCCCTAGCATGTCCAATGACACCACCGATCTGTGATTCCAGAGCAATGGATCCCCTCTAAAACACATGTGGGTTTCGCTCAAAGGCGGCAGTGTTGCGGGCTGCAGCGAGAGGGTAGCCTGCGGGATCCTAGGATCTAAGGGATTATCCATGGCGGCATCCTCCATGGCAGGATCCGGTGGGCGAGGCGGGGAGGTGAGCCTAGGCGCTGGTAGAGCCCTATGAGGCTAAGATAAAGATAGTACTAGTCCAATCCATCCATATTTAAATACAAAGGCCACCAACAGTAGCCCTGGCAAAAATTGATCATGCTGCCTACGTCCTGGTTTATTGGCCCCCTTTTTTGTGCCACTTTTTATGACATGCATAAATATTATGTTACTTAAAATATGGTCAAAAATTGGCACAAAATACGAAGGAGACCAATGGAAGTAGCAACCCATGATTTAACTACTCGCATGCACGCAGTGGAGTAGTAATGTCTTTCTTCCTCCCTCGCGTCCACTCAATTTGCATGCGCTGTATTAATTGACCATCAATGAAGTGAAGGACTTTACACGCGTCAAAGTATCACATGGGGTGGATCTTCGTACAATAATGTGTCCCCCCCATGTACTTGTGTGTGCGTGCTAGGGAATGAGTGCGTGTGTGGCATGCGTGCACATCTTCGCTTCATGCATGTACCGCCAGTGTGCCTCAGAGAGGACGAGTACATTCTTCTGGAACCAGCAGCACGTCACTGTCATCAATCCACACAAGGAGGTCTAGACAACACCTCCACATGTGCCACGTGGCTTCATGAACTGTAAGAGAGACACTGTGTAGCGTGCCATTGGAATTCTAATTTACGTGTTTTGCACATACTCGAAGTACTAGTAAGGTACACGTGCATTGCACGCATCAGATATGGCAACCAAATTATGAATAACTGCCACACTATAGCATGTAAGCTTTGAGTCATATATGCCTGATGTAGACGTTCGTTTAATTCTTATAGTTCAACTCATTCAAAATCAATTAGTTTTTATAAAAAAAGTTTTAATCTATTTTATGATTCATGGAATTATGAATTGTAAAGCATAAAGTAAAAAACAAATAATGGCAATTCAACTAGAAAAAAAGTTTGGGCAGTTATGATACGGAAGATTCTAGAACAAAGGAGAAGCACTTGTGTTTTGAGGTTTGTGCATTATGCTTAAGTTCAACCATGGAGTCTGCTAGATTGTACATGTTGCAAAATCTGGTGGGGGCTAGAAGATGGTGCGAGGATCCAAGTGGAGGGAGACTATGAAGGAGTGCACATGTCCGAGATCGATATTTAAAGAAAGGGGGCGAGAACGTGCGCTGTTGCGCGCAGTGGCAGAGTCATGAAAAATAAATGAGCTAGGTGGGCAAGCATTGCTAATTGTGGCACCCCGGCTCAAAGCGACCGGTTTACCCTGCATTGCCAGCCCAGAGACCATGTCTTCTGGCAACACACAACATCTTGGTACAGCGAAACAACCGCTTTATTGTTGCTAGCAGATCAGGGTTTATATTACAACAGATGTCGAGGTCGAGCAGCACGCACGGTGCGGCTGAACAATATGTACATTATTTAGTGAACATACAGGGGGCCTCGATCATAACAACTACGCGGCAGCGGAACAACATCGTAGCGGGAACCCCATAGCATAGGGACACTGATGTGGACACGATCTAGACTCAAGCAGCGCTCCTTTCCAACGGGACTTTCCTGAAATATGGCATGACACGCCAACACAGTACATCGAATGTACTTGCAAGCTGACAACAGAAATAATCATAATGCAATAATGTTCCAACATGCTATGCTCCTGCTCTTGGGATAATCGTCCCTCCGGACCGACTTACCAACCGTGATTGTTCTTGGATCACAAACAAACCACCATCATGGTCTTGAACAGAGTAACTCGTGATCCTTGCGGTGATCACCACCAAACCACCATCGTGGTCTTGTCCAGAGTAACTCGTGATCCTTACGGCGATCACAACCACAATTCGTATTGGGCCTTGAACATCTTGATGGCCTTTCCGCCATCATCATCAGTGCAAAGTTCATAACTTAATGTGCAAGTTTATTAAACGTTGACTTATGGTGGGACCTACTACGAGGCATCCGTAACCGTGGACTCGGCTATCAATAGATTATACACTCTGTAGGGGTAGCACACTGTACCCACACCACGGAACCCATGGCCTCGCACTCCCATTCGGGTGGACCAACGGCATTCCGACAAAACCCTTCCATTGGCATGACACTCTCCCGGCCACTCCGGCCCAATCCCCAACGGGCTAGTCCTGGGTGGCCCCGTGTCTACCAAAGACACACCGACCACCGTCGTGGCCAAAACAATCCCACTCGGGGACTCGATACCATAATCTCAACAACGGGCACACAAGGTTATGCCTGCTTACCGGGCCAGGGTAAGCATGCCCATAACATTCCCTAGTTGGAGGCACCGGCTAGAGGCATGTCAATGGACCGAATCAAGGCCTTCCCACAAGGCAAATGTGGTTGCAGTGGGAAAAATCTTGATTCAACGACACCATGACCCAGTCAATGATATATTCAAGTTGAGTTATACTCAGGTTCAACTTAAAATGAAAATGACCGGTGTCATAGCATGCCATGAAAGGCAATACTACACATGCATCACATGTTAATGAAAATGACGGATCTCAGCCATATTCAAACTAAGTATAAGCATCACAACTTATATTACTTTCCTGGTCAGGGTAACTCTCAATATATTTTGCAGCAAGTATTATCATATTCTCATGCAAGAAAACAACTTCGATTAATTCCTCATATGCATAGAAAAGGTTTTACTATCACCACAAGCAAATCCTATTCTCCTTGCCAACCAAGTTGGGTTCAAACCTTCGGTAAATTAAGCAAAATGGCTGAACAAGCACTTAACAGGATATTCTCTAGCAAATTTAACTATTTTATTTATGCAAGAAAATAACTTTAAGCAATTATTCATATGCATAACAAATCATTTTATCATGACCACAATTAGATCTTAGCTACTTCACCAACGAAACTAGTTTCAAGGATCTGTAAATCAAGCATAATACCAACACACACTTAACAGAATATAAATAACCTAAAAGTTATTTAAATGCATGGATTAATCATTTCACTCAAGTAAGAAAATCATAAATATTGAAATGGCACCATGAAAATGTTGATGTGGCTTGCTTTAGTGCAGATGAGGTTCACAAGCCTTCTGGTGATCCTCAAGACAAGCCTCGCCCTCTAAAAATAATTTTAAACACAAGAAGAAAATATCAAGAACTCTTCTGAAAATCACCAGAAATTCTAGACAGCTCAGAAAAATCTCATTTTTGGTGAGCTGCTAGATTTCTTTCCAAAGAACATAATGCAAAGAGAATCGATTCATTTGGACTTACAGTTAAAAAGTTATAGCTGTTTGAAGCTCTCTGGAATTGAATTTTAAATAAATAGACTAGGGGGTGACGTCGAAGGCGTAAAGCCTCAGGGCGCCACCACTCGTACCGCTTCACGTGCGTACAGAGTGGCTGACTAGCGGGCCTCGCTAGTCAGGTGAGAAGGAGGGGAGAAGGAAACAGAGGAGGGTCGCGGCTTCACCGGAGCTCTCGCCGGCGATGAGGGCTCCTTGGCCAAAACCAAAGGGAGGGATCAAGAGAGGGGGTTGAGGCACACCTGCCCGTACCCTAGCGTATCTAGGGCGGTCGGACGGCGTCGGAATCGACCTTGCAAGAGGAGGCAGAGGACGGTGGTCGCCGGAGATGAGGAAGACGGCGACCAGAGGCAACTTCAGGGGCTCTAGAGGGACGGGATGGCCTCACCGGAGAGAGGCGGAGGCCCTGGAAGGATCGCCCTGGCCTGAGAGGCGCTGGAGCTACTGCGGCGACCAGAGGGGATTCCCGGCGAGCTCGAGCTCGAGGGCGGCGGCCCGCGGCCTGCCCGGCCGGGCTACAGTTTCCTACGTGCTTGTGGGGTGTGTGGGAGTGGTGGATGGTGCTCGAGGAGGCTGGGGGCGGCTCCATTTATATGCGAGCGGAGAGGGGGGGGTTCGGGCTTCGCCGGTGGACACCCGTCCATGGCGCCCGGTGACGAGCAGCGTCAGTGAGAGGGGGAGAAGGCGACGCAGCTCACGCGGCAACTTTGGGCGAGCGGGGACGAGCACAGGAACAAGGAGAAGGCAACGAGCACAGTGCGCACCACACTGTTGGGTTGGCCGGACCGTGCCCGTGCTCGCTGCGGCGAGCTTCGGCATCAGTGAAGGTTGCTTTGGAGCTCATTGAACTAGCTAGGGTTTTAGAGAAGAAAAATGAATATTTTTCATTTAAGAAAAATATTCCCAAGATTATTTTGAGATGGATCAGAAGGGGGATGATGATTAGAGAGGGGAATGATGCACTTGGGTGAAAGCCAAGGGTACCCAAGTGTCTAAGTCCATATGAAAAGATTTAGAAGCCCCAACTTTCAAAATAAATCCAAATGAAACTCAGGCAAATAAGAGAGGGAAAAAATCAGGCTGTCACAAACCTCCCCCACTTAGAATGAATCTCGTCCTCGAGATTCGGTTGCTTGGGAAAACCACTCTGGATAATGAGCCCTTAGGAATTCTTCCCGCTCCCAGGTTGATTCTGACTCTGTGTGATGCTCCCACTGAACTTTGTAAAATGTTCTTACTTTACTATGAGTGACCCTTTCCATCTGATCCAAAATTCTAAATGGTCTTTCTTCATAGGTCAAATCATATGCCAATTCTACCTCAGCCATAGCAGTCCTTTTCTCAGGCAGGGATATGCAGCGTCTTAATTGTGAAACATGAAACACGTTATGCACGTCTGCCAATTCAGCGGGTAGTTCCAACTGATATGCAACAGTACCCACTCGGGACATAACCGGGAATGGACCAATAAACCTGGGTGCCAACTTTCCATGGGTCTGAAATCTCTTGCCTCCTTTCACAGGAGTGACTCGGAGGTATACGTGTTCTCCGGGTTCAAAATTGATCTGTCGGTGCTTTCCATCATAATAACTTTTCTGTAGAGATTTGGCCAATTGCAATCTGTCTCTGATTTCCATAACTTGTTTCTCAGCTTCCATCATGAGATCTGTTCCGAAGATACGGCTATCTCTAGTTTGAGACCAATTTAAAGGAGTGCGGAACTTACGGCCATATAGAGCTTCATATGGTGACATCTTTAGACTGGTCTGGAAGCTGTTGTTGTAAGAAAACTCGGCATATGGCAAGCAATCTTCCCATTTAGGTCCTTGCGCTAAAGCACAGGCTCGCAACATGTCTTCGAGTATTTGATTTACCCGCTTTGTCTGTCCATCGGTCTGAGGATGATAAGCAGTACTATATTTCAGCGTTATCCCCAAGGCTTGATGGAGACGGGACCAAAAAGAGGAGGTAAACAGGGAACCTCGGTCGGAAGTGATGGTTCGGGGTACTCCATGCAGACTGATGATTCTGGATACATACAGCTGTGCAAGTTGATCCGCTCTGTATCTGGTGCTGATTGGAATGAAGTGAGCAACCTTGGTTAAGGTGTCCACTATGACCCAGATTGCATCCTTGCCTCACTGGGTCTTAGGCGGTCCTGTAATGAAATCCATACAAACGTCATCACATTTCCATTGCGAAACCGGCAGTGGTTGGAGGCGTCCGGCTGGCTTCTGATGCTCTGCCTTCACCTTGTTGCATATGTCGCAACAGGCCACAAAGTAGGCAATGTCTTTCTTCATTCCATCCCACCAGAATATTTGTGTAAGGTCCTCATACATTTTCGTACCTCCCAAGTGAATGGAATATGAGGATTCGTGTGCTTCCGACAGGATTTTCTTCTTTAAGTCTGGCTGAATGGGTACACAAATTCATCCACGGAATTGGAGGGTACCAAATTTGTCCATGGAGAAATCTGGAGTCTGCCCTGCCATCAGGCTCTTGGCACGTCTCTGCAGCTTGATGTCAGTTGGCTGGGCCTTGCGGATCTCTTCCTCAAGTGTGGGGGTAACTTCCAAAAGATTAGTGAGGCCAGCCACCACTATGACCAGGTTGAGCTGAGCGATCTCCTCTTGGAGTTTGGGAGGCAAGGATTTCGATATGACATTTAAGCTGACAGGTTTTCGACTGAGGGCATCGGCAACTACGTTGGCCTTACCTGGGTGATAATTTATTCCAAGATCATAATCCTTGACCAACTCTAGCCATCCTCGTTGACGGAGATTTAAATCCGGCTGAGTAAATATGTATTTAAGACTTTTGTGATCGGTAAAAATTTGGCACCTTTTTCCAATGAGGTAGTGTCTCCAAATTTTTAACGCATGAACCACCGCAGCCAATTCCAAATCATGAGTAGGATAATTTCCCTCATGGGGTCGTAGCTGTTGTGATGCATATGCTACTACCCTGCTGTCTTGCATAAGTACGCAACCAAGGCCTTGCTTGGAGGCGTCACAGTATACATCAAAACTATGATAAATGTCTGGGAGAGTCAATACAGGTGTGGTTGTCAGCCGTATCTTTAGCTCATTGAAACTTTTCTCACAGTCCTCCGTCCATTCAAACTTCTTATCCTTTTTGAGCAGTTCTGTCATGGGTTTAGCAATCTTGGAAGAGAAAACCCCTCAATGAAACGACGGTAATATCCCGCTAATCCGAGAAAACTCCGGATTTGTGTCACTGTCATGGGCGGCAACCAATCCAGCACATCCTTTACTTTGCTCGGGTCCACGTCTATACCTTCGGCGGATAGTACATGTCCGAGAAACCCAACTTGCTTGAGCCAAAACTCACATTTAGTGAATTTGGCGTAAAGCTGATGGTCGCGGAGTCATTGTAGCACTGCTCGGAGGTGATCCTTGTGCTCTTCTTCACCCTTGGAGTAAATGAGGATGTCATCGATGAAGACTACCACGAATTTGTCAAGGAAGTCCATGAATACTTTGTTCATCATATGCATGAAGAAAGAAGGGGCATTGGTGAGACCAAAGGACATCACTGTATATTCATAAAGACTGTACCGAGTGGTGAATGTGGTCTTAGGAATATCTTCCTTTTTAATTTTGAGCTGATGATATCCGGTCCGTAAATCGATCTTAGAGAATACTTTATCCCCACTGAGCTGATCAAATAGATCATAAATCCTTGGCAGCGGATATTTATTTTTGATGGTGACCTCATCTAGCTGGCGGTAATCTACGCACATGCGGAGGCTGCCATCCTTTTTGTCTACGAAAATAGCAGGTGATCCCCATGGTGAAGAGTTAGGACGAATATATCCTTTTTGGAGCAGTTCATCAAGCTGTTTCTTTAGCTCCACTTATTCTGATGAGGGCATCCGGTAATACTTCTTGTATAATGGTGCAGTTCCGGGCACAAGATCTATTGCAAATTCCAGCTCTCGATCTGGTGGCATGCCTGGCAGTTATTCTGGAAATACATCAGGGTACTCACTGACCACAGGAATTAATTCCAACTCAGCCACAGCGGTGAACACCAATTCTTGCTTGGGTAGTATATTCTTGCGAGCATAGAATTAGGTAGTCCACCCATTCGGACTGGTTAAAGTGACTTCTCGTGTTGCGCAGTTTATGCAAACTTGATATTGGGTCAACCAATTCATACCCAATATAATATCCAACTTTTTAGACTCAATAAGTATCAGAGAGGTTGGAAAGTAGACTCCGTTGATATTGATTTCCAGATCACGGCAGACCAGATTGCTCTTGATTAAAGATCCCGAGGTTTGTACCAGCATATTTTTGCCCAAAAGTGTACAAGGAAATTTGTTTTGGGTAGCAAAACTCCGAGAAATAAAAGAATGGGAAGCCCCAGAGTCAAATAAAATTACGACAGGTATGTCATTAACGGAAAACATACCAATGACGACTTCGGGGTTCTCTTGGGCTTCATTGGCTGAGAGATGATGCATGTGCCCAGTAATGTTTTGCTGGGTTGGGCATGACTCTATAAAGTTGACTTGTGGCCTGAATGGCGCATTCGCCTTGTTGTTCTTGGGGCACTGCCTGGCATAATGTCCGTTCTGCCCACAAATGAAGCATGAATTATTGCAGTGACACTCCTCATGCATGGGATTGGTCACGATATTTCGGACTTGAGTGGTGGTCTTGTTAACATTCTGTTGCCAATTTGGCTTGTTTTCCACCTGAGTCTGCTGCCAGGTACGAGCCTTTTGCACTGGTTACCCATCCTTCTTTGGCTCAAACTTACATTTGTTGTCACTGTTGACAGGCCTATTATCTGATATAAGCTTGTGCTCCCATTCAGCAATGAAAGCCTTGTTCACCAGAGTTTGGAAATCTGGGAAATCAAACATACTGAGAGTACTCCGGAGTTGCCGATTTAAGCCTCCAAGAAATCTGTCAATCTTCTTTTCTGCGGTGGCCACGTCATAAAGGGAGTAACGGGCCAGATGATTGAATTTTTGCAAGTATTCCCCCACAGACTGATTTCCTTGGACGAGTGCGAGAAATTCATGCTGCTTAACCTTCATAACTCCAGTAGGGATATGATATTTCCGGAACTGATCCTTAAATTTTTCCCAGGTGATTTCTTCATCAGTAGGCCACATGGCTTTTGCATTTTCCCACCATATGGCAGCAGCGCCTTCAAGGTAATGAGTTGCAAATGGAACATTATCATTTTCTTCAGTACGAGCAATCTCAAGCTTTTTCATAATGGTACGCAACCAATCGTCTGCATCCAGTGGGTCAACAATCTAACTGAAACTAGGTGGCTTGGTCCTTCGAAAATCTGACAGCTTTGAGCAATGGCCGTTCTGATTTCCATTCTGTCCAACCATAGCTTGCACACTTCTTAATATTTCAAGCAGATCATTGTTCCTTATTTCCTCAAACATACGCAGAATTTTCTCGGTGGAGGGCGGATTTGGCGCTGGAGGCGGTGGCGGAACGTACGGCTCGGGAGAATGTCCTGCCTGTCGTGCGGAACGATGAACAGGAGTTCCCTCACGAACGTTGCTACTATTGCCTCCCCGCGTTATCCTATTGTGGATTTTTCCCAAGACAACGCAATCGAGATGAGAAACATCCAAGAATAAATTTGGGGAAAGCCAGCGACAAATCCCGGAAGAAAACAAAAGGGCGAAGAAAATACGGCGAATAAAGTCCCAACATAATTATACATAGACTCATACATGAAAGACAAACAACATGACGGGTTCAACTACTCTCATACATGCAACGAAACATCATGACTCGTACGTCTACATCCGTACATTATCCGGACGACTGTGAATACTCCGAGGTACTACTGCTCTGCTGGTGCTGCGGTGTCCTCTCCTGAAGCGGGCTCGGATCCTGTGCTGACGAGGTTAACGGAAACCTCCGGGTTAAAGGTAACACGACGAAGCTGCCTCGTGGGCTCTCCCTCAGGGGCAAGGGTAGGATGAAGCATCGGGGCTACAGGAGTAGAGAGAAGTGAAACCCACTCGGCAGGAGTACAGAGAGGGTTCATCATCGAGGTGCCTGAGCTACTTGGGGGAGTAACCGGTGAAATAGGGGAACTAGAATTGGCTGGAATATAAGGAGTAAATCCCAGAGAAGATGGAGTAGTGGCAGATCTAGTAGTGACCAAAGCAACGGCTAAAGCAGTACGGGCACGAGTCAGCTCTCGAGCCAGCTCGCAGATCTAGTAGTGACCAAAGCAACGGCTAAAGCAGTACGGGCACGAGTCAGCTCTCGAGCCAGCTCGTGGATCATAAGATAGCTAGTAGTGACATAACGAGCAAGGTGGCTAGCAACCCTATCAAACTCCGGATCAATGATCTGGAAACAGATACGACCATTGTCATGCAGAGAAGGGTAGTAAAAGAAACATGGATGGTTTTGCATTCGGATCTCGTTGTAGCGAAGCTCAACAAGGACCTCGAATGCAGCAAACTGGACAGCCTGAGAAGCGGTAGAGGCGTAACCGCTCCGAGAAGTACGAATGTAAGAGCCAGAATCGGAACTAGTGCGCAGAGTAACCACTGCATGATACTCATACACTGAATCAGCTAAACGCTCCCGTACACACGATAAACTGGATCGCCTCCGAGGGGGTACAGCCGACGCCACACGTTGCGAAGGAGGTGCGGTGACGTGTACGGCATCAGCTGCAACTGGCGCGGATACGGCACCGGAGCCATCTACACTCACAACCATTAGCAGGTTAGCATAAAAATATAAATCAAGTGCATGCAATGCAACAATCGGCTACATTAGCTACCGGCACTCATATTAAACTCGTATCTAACGTCCAGTTAACACGTCGTAGTCTAGCATGGACTATAGCCAGCGCGGCTCAAATACCAAGCGTTGTGGCACCCCAGCTCAGAGTGGCCGGTTTACCCTGCATTGACAGCCCAAAGACCATGTCTTTTGGCAACACACAACATCTTGGTACAGAAAAACAACCGCTTTATTGATGCTAGCAGATCAGGGTTTATATTACAATAGATGTCGAGGACGAGCAGCACGCACGGTGCAGCTGAACAATATGTACATTATTTAGTGAACATACAGGGGGCCTCGATCATAACAACTACGCGGCAGCGGAACAACATCGTAGCGGGAACTCCATAGCACATGGACACCGATGTGGACACGATCTAGACTCGAGCAGTGCTCCTTTCCAATGCGACTTTCCTGAAATCTTGCATGACACGCGAGGTTAGTACATTGAATGTACTTGCAAGCTCACAACAGACATAATCATAATGACAAACAATATCACGATATTTGGCCAATTAATAATGCAATAATGTTCCAACATGTTGTGCTCATGCTCTTGGGATAATCGTCCCTCGGGACCAACTTACCAACCGTGATCGTTCTCGGATCACAAACAAACAACCATCGTGGTCTTGAACAGAGTAACTCGTGATCCTTACGGTGATCACCACCAAACCACCATCGTGGTCTTGTCTAGAGTAACTCGTGATCCTTACGGCGATCACAACCACGACTCGTATTGGGCCTTGAACATCTTGATGGCCTTTCCGCCATCATCATCAGTGCAAAGTTCATAACTTAATGTGCAAGTTTATTAAGCGTTGACTCATGGTGGGACCTACTATGAGGCATCCGTAACCGTGGACTCGGCTATTAATAGATTATTCACTCTGCAAAGGTAGCACACTGTACCCACACCACGGAACCCATGGCCTCGCACTCCCATTCGGGTGGACCAACGGCATTCCGACAAAACCCTTCCATTGGCATGACACTCTCCTGGCCACTCCGACGCAATCCCCAACGGGCTAGTCCTGGGTGGCCCCGTGTCTACCAAAGACACACCGACCACCGTTGTGGCCAAAACAATCCCACTCGGGGACTCGGTACCATAATCTCAACAACGGGCACACAAGGTTATGCCTGCTTACCGGGCCAGGGTAAGCATGCCCATAACCTTCCCTAGTTGGAGGCACCGACCAGATGCATGTCAATGGACCGAATCAAGGCCTTCCCACAAGGAAAATGTGGTTGCACTGGGAAAATCTCGATTCAGCGGCACCATGACCCAGTCAACGATATATTCAAGTTGAGTTATACTCAGGTTCAACTTAAAATGAAAATGACCGGTGTCATAGCATGCCATGAAATGCAATACTACACATACATCACATGTTAACGAAAATGACGGATCTCAACCATATTCAAACTAAGTATAAGCATCACAACTTATATTACTTTCCTGGTCAGGGTAACTCTCAATATATTTTGTAGCAAGTATTATCATATTCTCATGCAAGAAAACAACTTCGATTAATTCCTCATATGCATAGAAAAGGTTTTACTATCACCACAAGAAAATCCTATTCTCCTTGCCAACCAAGATGGGTTCAAACCTTCGGTAAATTAAGCAAAATGGCTGAACAAGCACTTAACAGGATATTTTCTAGCAAATTTAACTATTTTATTTATGCAAGAAAATAACTTTAAGCAATTATTCATATGCATAACAAATCATTTTATCATGACCACAATTAGATCTTAGCTACTTCACTAACTAAACTAGTTTCAAGGTTCTGTAAATCAAGCATAATACCAACACACACTTAACAGAATATAAAGAACCTAAAAGTTATTTAAATGCATGGATTAATCATTTCATTCAAGTAAGAAAATCATCAATATTGAAATGGCACCATGAAAATATTGATGTGGCTTGCCTTAGTGCAGATGAGGTTCACAAGCCTTCTGGTGATCCTCAAGACAAGCCTCACCCTCTGAAAATAATTTTAAACACAAGAAGAAAATATCAAGAACTCTTCTGAAAATCACCAGAAGATCTAGACAGCTCAGAAAAATCTCATTTTTGGTGAGCTGCTAGATTTATTTGCAAAGAACATAATGCAAAAAGAATCGATTCATTTGGACTTATGGTTAAAAAGTTATAGTTGTTTGAATCTCTCTGGAATTGAATTGAATTTGAATTTAAATAAACAGACTAGGGGGTGACATCGAAGGCGTAAAGCCTCAGGGAGCCACCACTTGTACCGCTTCGCGCAGAGTGGCTGACTAGCGGGCCCCGCTAGTCAGGTGAGAAGGAGGGGAGAAGGAAACAGAGGAGGGTCACTGCTTGGCCGGAGCTCTCGCCGGCGACGAGGGCTCCTTGGCCAAAACCAGAGGGAGGGATCGAGAGAGGGGGTTGAGGCGCACCTTCCCGTACCCATAGCGTAGCTAGGGCAGTCGTACGGCATCAGAATCGACCTTGCAAGCGGAGGCAGAGGACGGTGGTCGCCGGAGATGAGGAAGACGGCGACTAGAGGCAACTTCAGGGGCTCCAAAGGGACGGGATGGCCTCACCGGAGAGAGGCGGAGGCCCTGGAAGGATAGCCCTGGCCTGAGAGGGGCTGGAGCTACTGCGGCGACCAGAGGGGATTGTCGGCGAGCTCGAGCTCAAGGGCGGCGGCCCGTGGCCTGCCCGGTTGGGCTACGGTTTCCTACGCGCTTGTGGGGTGTGTGGGAGTGGTGGATAGTGCTCGAGGAGGCTGGGGCGGCTCCATTAATAGGCGAGCGGAGAGGGGGGTTCGGGCTCCGTAGTGGACACCTGTGCACGGCGCCCGGCGACGAGCGGCGTCAGTGAGAGGGGTAGATGGCGACGCAGCTCACGCGGCAACTGTGGGCGAGCGGGGATGAGCACGGGAGCGAGGAGAAGGCGACGAGCACAATGTGCACCACACTTTTGGGTGGCTGGACCGTGCTCGTGCTCGCTGCGTCAAGCTCCGGCGTCGGCGAGCGGTAGGGGGGAGTTAATGGCGTTGAGACGATGATGGTGGTGAGGTTTGGCACGCTTAGGCAGGCGGGGAAGCGAGCACGCGGTCAACAGAGGCTCGGGCGCGTCGCAGAGCGCGTTGGCTACATGCCAGCACGCCTGGACGAACACGGTCACCACGTGAACTCTGACCTCATGCCAACCTAAGCCCAAACTCCATGTCTGGCATGTTGTTCGTGGTAGTTTTGATGTTACCACGCTTTGGTTTGGATCCAGATGCAGTAGAGAAAATTTTACACGCCAGGTAAGTTTCTGGTGATTAACTTTGAGGTGTTACTGAGGTCAAATGGCTGGGAGTTGGGGGCTGTGCTTTGGAGGCTAGCCATCATCTACTAAGGTGATGATGCACAAGAAAATTCAGGCACATGGGAGCAAGTAAAATGGTAGTTGCTGTAGAAACCACCATTTCTGTCCAGAACAGAAAATATTTTTGTAGCAAAAATATTCCAAAAAGTGATGAAATATTTTTGCTCGGGAAGGTGCCCTACGGTTCAAAGAATATTTGGGAATTTTCTTAGATTTTTTGGGCAAGAATAATGAGGGTTGCTTTGGAGCTCATTGAACTAGCTAGGGTTTTAGAGAAGAAAAATGAATATATTTCATTTAAGAAAAATATTCCCAAGATTATTTTGAGATGGATCAGAAGGGGAATGATGATTAGAGAGGGGAATGATGCACTTGGGTGAAAGCCAAGGGTACCCAAGTGTCTAAGTCCATATGAAAATATTTAGAAACCCCAACTTTCAAAATAAAACCAAATGAAAATCAGGCAAATAAGAGAGGGCAAAAATCAGGCTGTGACACTAATCCTTTACGAGGAGGGCCAATTCATCAACTTAAACCATTTAGAGGAACATCGATCGTTGCACATGCACGTGAGAGATAAATAATGCCCGATATAATGGAGAGGGGGAGGTGTGTGTGTGTGTGTGCATGCATGGGAGACCGACCTGAAGAAAAAGATTGCATGTGTGCGATGGATAATGCCGACTGGTAGTGTGTGTGCATGCATGCACGGGAGAAAGTTAGTAGTACAATTATAAAGAGAAGACGATTGAGTGGGTGTAAAAGACTAGGTGAGGTCATAATCAATGTAAAGTTGAATTCAAATATTTTAATAAGAGATCATGATGTTTGAAACCCATGCATGCATGAATATAACTAAGATATGTGCGGTGTGGTTTGGAAACGAGCATGTTGTACTGTATACACATTGAACATGGTTAGACTGATTTGAATTTGAGATACCGATGGTAGACATTGTTTGGCCACATTGCATCCGTGCATGGACAGACTATTCTAACTGGAGATGATGGTTGGCTTTTGCATCACATATCTATATCTATACCCCTATATTTTATATTTTATATATAGTGTGTGGATAACTTTAACTTTGAAATAGGGTCGTTGGATGAAGCCAATCTGATGGTGCAGAGATGGCAAATTTGAGCACTACTGGCCGTTGGATATCATCTAGATTCCGCCAGATTTTTCCACATGTACAATCTAGAAGACTCCATGGTTGAACTTAAGCATAATGCATAAACCTCAAAACAAAAGCACTTCTTCTTTGTTCTAGAATCTTCCGTATCAGAATTTCCCAAATGTTTTTCTACATTATTTGCCATTATTTGTTTTTACTTTATGCTTTACAATGCACAATTCCATGAATCTTAAAATAGATTAGCTTTCTTATAAAAACTAGATGATTTTGAATGAAATGAATTATAAGAATTAAATGAACATCAACATCATGCATATATGACTCAAAGCTACATGCTATAATGTGGTATTTATTCATAATTTGGTTGCCAAATCTCATGCGTGCAATGCACGTGTACCTTACCAGTATAAATGGTGTTTGTGTGTGTGTTGTGCGTGTTAAACACATTGTACGTAGTATCATACATGGTTTATATTCCAAACATCTAGCTAGAGCATACATGTACTATGATTTGAATTCAACATAAAATGGATACATATATTTGAATTTGAGATCATATGTACATGTAGTTCGTATTTATATAGGAATATAATTCTCCTATACTCATGTCATGTGTTGTGAAGATAATATTTAGATGGTCGTATAACTAACGCGAGTACAATCCCATTCAAACAGGGGAAATGTACTCAAATTTAATTAGTCCATATGCTAGACAACACATGTTCTTTTTTATTATTGAGGGAAGTGCAAATTGTTTTGGTACTGTACACGTTATGTTTGTTGTCCCGATTCTTTTAGTTTTTGTTGTTGTATTTGAATGCATTTCTAGTAATATAGTAAAACAGGACATGGCTCTCTCTAGTGATGAGGTGTGAATTGTTTCTTTTTTGGGTACACGTTAAGCTTGTTCTCCCGAAATTTCAAGCTGCGCCTTATTATGCCGAAATTTCAAGCTAGCATCTCTGTCTATCGTGCTGCGAAACTCCCGCCTCTTCAACCCGTGCCTTGTTACCCTGAAATATTTAAGATATATCTTTGTCCGGTTGTGCTCCGAAAACTCCCTCCATCTCAACCCGCGCCTTGCTATCCCAAAATTACAACGCGCGCGAAAACTCCCACCTCCAGCGAAATCCCGACACGTGAAATGCCCGTGATACCCCTGAACCGAAAGAACCGCCTAGCTCAACTTTCGTAACTTACCCCACATTTCGGACAAGCGCGTCCCTAAGCCATGGTTCCCCCCTCCCATCACCTCCTTTTCACCATTCGAAATCCCAGGCCGCCATAACCTCTCCGCTCCAGCCGCGAAACCCCACCCTCCTCCATCCGCCACCTCACCGCTGCCTAGCCGAAGCCTCTTCCCCGACGACGTCGTGCACAGCAACACCTGACGTCCCTCATCCACCATACCGGACGAGAATCCGTCATCGATCTCGTCGTCCCACCGGTTCATCCACCCCGTCCTCCACCTCCAAGGAGCTTCCCCGACGTTCCCCTCTTCTTTCGCGCCACCTCCATTCCCACACCTCCATCTTCACCTGCACCACTAGAACAGCATCATAATCACCGTTTCCTCGAATGAAGCTAAGGCCTAATCAGCACCACCAAAGAGGTTGTACACTAATCGCCACAGTTCCTTCTTCATTCGATCTCATGGTGCTGTCGGCGCTTGGTCCCGAGCCGACATGGTGCGGCTCCATCCACGGCGGCGTCGCCGGCCACTTCCTCCACGGCGTCACTCCCTTGGTGGCGACGTCCACATCAGTAGGAGCTGCTGCTGCTTTAGCTCTCGCTCGCGCTGCTCCTCTACTCTTTCTCTTGGTCCCCTGCCTGGTCTGCTCTTGCTATTGCTCTTGCTCGCATTGCTGCTCTCGCTCTTGCTCTTGCTTGTGATGCTGCTCCGAGTTGGCTACACTTCAGTCGACTGAATTGACTTTTGGGATAGTTGATTTTCAGGGGGTGGGGGGCTTGCCGGAGTTAAGGAAGAACCAGCCGCAGCAGGGAGGGGGGCTCGCTGGAGAGGTACCCCACTATCTATCCTAGGGTTTAGGATGGGGGCGGTGGTCGCCCATGGTGGTGGGGCGGTGGCGTCGGGATCGCCGAAGAAAAAGCTCGGCCTAGTGGGGCCTAGAGGGATGGCCGGGACGGTGGCGGACTGGCGGTGGGGAGTGGTTTTGGGGCGGGCGGGGTGGTTGTTTGGCCGGTGCTAGCTGGCGGCTCAGGGTAGCCTCACCTGATGCTACACGACCAGCTGCCCCGGCTCTCGCACGCACTGCTGCTGCTACTGCTTTTCTGCTACTAGTGTGTTCAGTTTCGACAGCAAAATTCAGTTTCGGCAGCAAAATTCAATTTCGATAGTTAAGTTCAGTTTCGACAGTTAAATTCAGTTTCAACAGTTAAGTTTAGAGATGAGCGGCTGATGTATTTTACATCTAGAACTTTGTGGTTGTGTATTTTACGTCATATATTGGAGATGCTATTATAATTCCACTCAAGTTAACATCGTCTCTCTTGTCCTGCTTCAGCATCGGCGTCGTACAACTCACCGGAGCTGCTCCAACGACGAAACCCTCCATCACAGTGGAGCAGTACCCCGGGCTCCATCTCCAGACGCCTAAGATCATCTTCCCCTCCTCCGGCAGCCAAGTCAGCCGGAGCATCCTCACAGACCAACCCAATCACGCTGAGATTGACATGGCTTCGCCAAAGAGATTGTGCACTTGTTGCATCTCTTTTTTACTCTACATGTTATATATATTGTCCACTGAGCACACGTAGTAACGTGAAATACAATTATTTTATCCTACTCTATGACAAGCAGTGAGGTACCAGGCAACTTAGCTATCCGTGATGGACTCTCTTGAACGCCATCATTATGTATCCCCGCGTGTTTGAGCTGTGCATTTGTCGATGGGCCTGGGAGTTGACCTAGTAGGGCAGTGGCCTAGCTCGAAAGTAGTAGAAGTAGCAAAAAAACATTTTTTGGGTGTAGGCTTTTCCTTGCTCAAGCCTACCTACTAGAATCGCGAGTGCTTGAAAGGAAAAGTGAAGGAAAAACATAGGAATTGCAAAGTTTCTTATGGTACTACTATTAATGCATTTGGTTCAAATGAATGGAGCAAAGGAAAACTGTAGGATTTGTTCCTTTAGTGTTGTTGGTGTCACAACCGGCGGATCTCGGGTAGGGGGTCCCGAACTGTGCATCTAGGGTCGATGGTAACCTGAGACAGGGGACACAATGTTTTACCCAGGTTCGGGCCCTCTCTATGGAGGTAATACCCTACGTCCTGCTTGATTGATCTTGATGAATATGAGTATTACAAGAGTTGATATACCATGAGATCGCAATGTCTAAACCCTAAAAGTCTAGTCTGGCTATGATTATCATGATTCGCCCTATCTACGGACCTAGCCCTCCGGTTTATATAGACACGGGGGGCATCTAGGGTTACTATAACATCCCAAAATTCTAAATTTTGGAATGTTATATAAATAGATAGATTTGATTGATTGCTTGATTGATTGACTGAAATTGTCGGGACCCCGATTCCTAGTCACATCGATCTAGCCGGTAACACCTCATATCACTTTGCGGCCTCACGCATGGTATTCCCACGGGTGTCGCCTTACCCTGGCCCGGGACCGCTTGCGCCTTTTGGCTCACGTATATGATTATGTCGCTAGCATCCATATGACAGAGAACCCGGGCCGACATGGCTAGTCGTGAACCCAAAGCGGCACTGACATATGGGGACAGGCATACATGATTCACATCGAGCATCACGGTCAGCAGCGTGTGAATCCGGGCTGTAGCACTGGGCTAATAGGACTCCGGGGAACCCGGGCTGTAGCAGGCTAGGCAGGACTCCGGATGTCACCGCGTGACATTTCCCCGAAGGGACAGACACAAGAACGAAGTGAAACACATGCCGGCCAGTCAAGTGTCCTGAGCAGTAGTGCTGGGCTAGCAGGACTTCGGTGAACCGGGCTGTAGCGGACTACTATGGCTCAAGGAAGCAATAGACTACATTTCCCCATAAGAGAGGCTGCCAAGGATAAACAACTAGATTGTCGGATCCCACACATAGCAATACACGTCACACGTACGCATAACATGCAAGTATGTGCTGTACAACATGGCATCACAACATAACGCAACTCATATAGCTAAAGGCCCAGAAGAGCCACATAGCATTAAATACAAACAAGGGTCACATGACCCATCACTCAGAGCATGCAAGCAACAAAAGCATTACATGTCTGAGTACAGACAACTACAAAAGAAAAAGGCTAAGAAGCCTGACTATCTACAAGTCCCTCCCAAGGGTACAAGATCGTAGCTAAGGTAACAAGCTACTCGTCGAAGTCCAAGTGGTACTACTAGTGAGACAGATGTCTCACCTGTAAAACATAAATAAAGCAAATGTGAGTACAAAGGTACTCAGCAAGACTTACATCAGATCCTATCATACATGCATTTGTATCAGGAAGGTAATGTGGGGTTTAGTTGCAGCAAGCCAGCTTTGACTCAGTGGCTATCCTGTTCTACGACAACGAGAAACTTCTTTGAGGTGAGGCAGCGCACACGAATCCACTAATCACCACATCAATACACTACTATGGATTCATCCCCGTCTCTCTACGAGAAGGCCATCCATAGCACTCACACTTGTCTTGAGCATTTTAGAGTATCCACTTTAAGTTGTCTATGTACCACGTAAGCATCCAAGAAGTCCATAACCGAGGACACGGCTATTCGAATAGATCATGATAACCCTGCAGGGGTGTACTTCTTCACACACGCTCTCGCCACTTACCGCCATGTACACGTCATGCATCTCGGCAACCTTCAAGCGGAAGCCTGGCGAGGGAGTCGGCCACGACCTAACTAACCACACAAGACTCTAGTCCAGGTTTATCGCCTATTCGGGTTTCATCCGCAAGGAGATCCGGCCGGGGTGTTGCTCACGGCCCCAAACGATGTGTGCAGGGTTCCCAAGCCCACCTCGCCGGATGGATCTACGCTTGGTACACCATGCCACTTGTGCCTAGTTTGTCCAAAGTCCACCTGGTCGGGTGCCACTTGGTAGACTACTAACACTACCTACAAACACCAGAAACTATTTGCGACTCCTGGACAGAGATCAAGTTGGTTAATAAGTCGAGAGAGCTTGGAGCGCCCGGAGCCCAATGTGTGGTAGTAGCTAGTCATTGGACAACTTACACAGAACTCAGTTCTTAAGGAAGGTTCCAGTGAGACAACCCACCATGTACTCCTACATGGCCTCTCACCGCTACCTTTACCAAATCATGTTCACACGCTTAACTCTCAGCACTAGAACATATCGTACTACTCCAATTCATTCCCGATGAATCAGACCTGACACAACTCTAAGCAATAGCAGGCATGGCATGGCAGGAACACAACATGGCTCAATCAACTCCTACACATGCTAGTGGGTTTTAACTATTTACTGTGGCAATGACAGGTCATGCAGAGGAATGGGTTCAACTACCGCAGCATAAAGTAGCAGTTGAATCATTGGTGTCTTAATGCAATAAAAGAGAGCAGAAGCGAGAGAGTGGGATCATATCGGAATGAACAAGGGGGTTTGCTTGCCTCGTAGATCAACAAGGAAGGCACTGCTCCTCAGACAGGTACTCTGGAACGGTCTCCGGAGCAGGACCTATCGAGAAGGAACGGTGTCGGTAATCAATACACAACCATATGCAACAATATGATGCATGATCATGGCATGAATATGTGATGCTGATTGAGCTAATGCAACTAGCTTTTATTTGGATGAAATCCATTTGAACCAACGATTCAAATGCATCTCCAAAATAAGCTCTTTATATAAGCCATTTTAGTGTTTCACTTATACAGTGGGTATAAGTTGGTTTGCCATGCATGAAACTGGTACAGATGGATAGATTGAATTTTTCTGATAATTTTTCATATATAAATTATTTCAATCTGAGCTACGGTTGAATTTATATGAATTTTCGAAGTTTATAGCATTTTCTAGAATTTCCTAATTTAATTTAAAACCAGAAAAGAAATAATTGCGTCAGCACTGCGTCATGCTTGCGTCAGCAAGTCAACAGCGCTGACTGGGTCAAACCTGATGTGTGGGGTGCACACGTCAGTGACTCCGTTAGTTAACAGGGGGTTTATTTAGTCTAATTAGGATTAGTGGGCGCCGGGCCCACTGGTCAGCGACTAACTAGCTAACTAACCTAGGTTAATTAGTGTTAAACTAATACTAACTAAAATGTCAGGGGGATGGCCCACGCGTCAGTGACACAAGGGAGGCCAAACCCCGGTCAGCGGGGTCAAACCCGCTGGCGACTCGACGCCGGCGAGGCCAAACGCGCGGCGGAGACCACAGAGGCGAAGCCCGCGCTCGTCCGCACTGATCGGAGCAAGTGGGAGAGGTGGGGGCGGCCGGAGCTCGCCGGAGCGAAGCTCGCGGCGGCGGTCGGTGTTCGGGCGTGGGCGGGGATGCGGCTGCAGTGTGCGAGGGCGAGAACGGAGTGGGGGAGGAGGAGGAGGAGCTCACAGCGGTTGCAGTAGGCTTCGAAGCGGGCTCGGGGAAGGCCGGACGGCGACGTGCGGGCGGTGGGGATCCACGGCGGCCGACGGTGAAGAAGACGATGGTGGCGATGATGGAGGCCGTCCGGAGGTGCATAGCTCAATGAGGAGGTAGCCGGCGACGTGGCGGAGGTTCTGAGCACGGGGAGAGGGCGAGGGGGAGGCAGTTGCTGCGGCAACGGTGGCCGGTGGCGACGGCAGTGCTCGGCCGTGAGCAAGAAAGCAAGGGAGAGGAGAGGAGAGGACTGGGGAGAGTGAGAGGGTCCGGCGGGCGCGTGGCATCGTCCAGACGCATCGGCGGAGGGACAGGCAGGCAGGGAGGGAGGAGGTGGCGCGGCATGGTGGTGCACGCGCGTCGAGCACGCGCCCGTCCTCCCGGCGGGAGGAAGACGGCAGGGGAGGGGGGCAGGTGGGCTGGGCTTTCCAACTGGGCCGGCCAGGCCGCACAGTGCTGGGCCAGCACGGGAGCTAGCCACAGGTAAGTTTTTCCATTTCCTTTTTATTTTTTTATTTTTCTGGCATTTGTTTCTGATTTATTAAAATACTAAACCAATTAATTTTCTTCTGAAAATTATTGTAGGAACTAATTGGATTATTCCAAAGCCCCACAGTAAAAATCAGAATTATTGGACATATATAATATATATAACATATATATATCCAATGCAATTAATTATTGCATTAATTCCAAATGGCTAAAATAAATATTTATGAGTTCCTAAAAATATTGGTTTGAATTTTACCTCTGACCAATATTTTCAAAGAGCAACATGAACATTTTCTTGGACCTTTTTGGAGCAACTTTTATCTAGGTTATTTCCAGAAATGATTTCTGAGGGTTTCACAAATCCCCATTTCAAATTTAAATGGAATTTAAACATGATGCACACATGACTAGCTAGTCTAGGTCATACCAGAACTAGGGATGTGACAACTCGCCCCCACTCGAAAAAATCTCGTCCCGAGATTCAGGGGTCGATGGAAAGAAGGTGGGGTACTCGAGTCGAAGACGATCTTCACGCTCCCAAGTAGCTTCTCTCTCGGAATGATGAGACCACTGAACCTTGATGAACTTGATGTTATGACGTCGAGTGACACGCTCTGCTTGATCTAGAATGCGGACGAGGTACTCTCGATAAGTGAGGTTATCTTGGAGATCAAGCGTTTCGTGGTCCATTCCGCGGATGGGATCCGAGAAGCAACGCATGAGTTGGGAGACGTGGAAGACATCATGTACTCAAGAAAGATGTGGGGGTGGTTCCAACTGGTAGGCAACCTCTCCTCATTAAGCGAGAATGCGAAAAGGACCAATGTAACAAGGAGCCAACTTGCCATTGATACCGAAACGATGGGTACCCTTCAAAGGGGTAACCCGAAGGTAAGCCTTGTCGCCAGCTTCATAAGCCACTTCCTTATGACTACGGTCATACTGGCTCTTTTGACGAGATTGGGATGTTTTCAAATTCTCACGAATGATGCGAACTTTCTCTTCTGCCTCATGTATCATATCTGGTCCAAAGAATTGTCTTTCACCGGTTTCTGACCAGTTCAAAGGTGTTCGACATCTTCGTCCATACAGAATCTCAAAAGGAGCTTTCTTGAGACTCGATTGGTAGCTATTGTTATAAGCAAACTCGGCAAAAGGAAGGCACTTCTCCCAATCCATACCGAATGAGATAACGCAAGCTCTAAGCATGTCTTCGAGAATTTGGTTGACCCTTTCCACCTGACCACTTGATTGAGGGTGGAAAGCGGTACTGAAAGAAAGATGGGTGCCCATGGCAATTTGGAAACTCTCCCAGAAATGAGAAGTGAAAAGACTACCATGGTCTGAATTGATCTCTAGTGGAACACCATGAAGTGACACTAAGAAATATATAAGTCAGCGAGCTGACTAGCAGTGATACTCTCTCGAACAGGTAGGAAGTGAGCCACTTTGTAAAGACGATCAATGACTACGAAGATAGCATTATTCCCTTTCTTGGTCCTGGGAAAGCCAGTGATGAAGTCCATACCAACTTTATCCCATTTCCATTCAGGAATAGCTAAAGGCTGAAGGGTGCCAGCAGGTCTCTGACGCTCTGCCTTCACGCGACGACAAATGTCACAGTTAGCAATAAACTGAGCGATTTCTCTCTTCATCCTAGTCCACCAGAACCTCTGGCGTAGGTCCTGATACATCTTAGTACTACCGGGATGAATCGTGAGAGGAGATTCATGAGCCTCCTTAAGGATCAGTTGTCGTAGATGTTGATTCTTGGGAACCACCAAGCGATTCTCAAACAAAACAACACCTCGATCATCTATAGAGAATATACCACCAACTCCCTTGTTAATGTTTCTCTTGATCCGGGAAATTCCCGTATCCTGCTTCTGAGCAGAGATGATTTGATCCACAAGAGTAGGTTTCGCCACCAAGGTAGAAAGGAATCCATGAGGAGCAATGTGAAGGTTAAGCTTACAGAATTCCTCATGGAGAAGTGGTTGGCCCTGCTGCAACATAAGATTGTTGCAATAGGACTTACGACTTAGCGCATCAGCCATGACATTGTCCTTGCCTGGGGTGTAGGTAATCCCTAATTTGTAATCTGAGATCAACTCCAACCAACGTCTTTGCCTAAGGTTCAAATCTGGTTGGGTGAAGATATACTTGAGACTCTGGTGATCGGTGTAAATCTCGCAACGTTTACCAAGAAGGTAATGTCGCCATGTCTTAAGTGCATAGACTACGACTGCAAGCTCTAAATCATGTGTAGGATAATTATCCTCATGTGGATGCAACTGTCGAGATGCATAGGCAATCACATGGCGATCCTGCATAAGAATGCAACCTAGTCTCTGTCGTGAGGCATCACAATAGATAACAAAGTCCTTAGTGAAATCCGGTGGCACAAGTATGGGAGCAGAAGTCAGGCGTCTTTTCAGTTCCTGAAAACTATGCTCACACTGTGGGGACCACTCAAACTTTTTGTCTTTCGTGAGAGGTTTGGCCACTTTGGAGAAGTTCTCAACGAAGCGGCGACAATAACTGGCTAGACCAAGGAAACTCCTAACTTGCTTAACTGTTTCAGGCGGAGTCCAATCAAGAACGGCCTGCACTCTCTCGGGATTGACAGCAATGCCCTTACCAGAGATTACGTGGCTAAGATAGGTCACTTCTGGTAACCAAAATTCGCACTTGGAGAACTTGGCATAAAGGCGGTGCTCTCTGAGTTTTTCTAACACAAGTCTAAGATGCTCGGCATGCTCTTCCTCGTTCTTCGAGTAAATAAGGATATCATCGAGGTAAACCACGACGAACTTGTCTAAGTACTCCATGAAGATCGAGTTCATCAAGCGGGAGAATGTGGCTGGAGCATTGGTTAGACCAAAGGACATGATGGTGTACTCGTACTGACCATAACGAGTGACAAAAGCCGTTTTAGGAATGTCCCCATTTCTAATCTTGATTTGGTGGTAGCCTAACCTCAAATCCATCTTGGAAAAGACTAAGGATCCAGCGAGCTGATCATATAGGTCGTTGATCCTGGGGAGCGGATACTTGTTCTTTATCGTGACCAAATTAATAGGACGATAATCTACAACCATCCGGTCCGTACCATCCTTCTTCTTGACGAAGAGAACGGGGCAAGCCCAAGGAGAAGAACTAGGACGTATGAAACCCTTTTGCAAGGACTCATCAAGTTGTTTCTTTAGTTCGGCTAGCTCTAAGGGTGCCATCTTGTAAGGTCTCCTAGAAATTGGGGCGGTTCCGGGGATAAGATCTATGACAAACTCTACATCTCTGTCAGGTGGAATACCTGGCAGTTCCTCTGGAAAGACATCCGGAAAGTCACGGACTACTGGGATATCTTCAAGGTCTGGAAGAGGGCTGGCATTAAGAGAATAAAGCTGACGCTTTGCAATTCTGGTGCAGACAGTGACTATCTTGCCAGAGGGGTGTGTGAGCTGAACAGACCTGGTGTAACAATCAATCTTGGCATAATGAGCTTTCATCCAGTCCATACCCAAGATGATGTTAATATTTGATGACTTAAGAGATATCAAGGAAGCTAGGAATACAAGTCTGTCAACATGTATTTCATTGCCATAACTTATCCTAGAAGTTTGCCACTTGGATCCAGGACTTTGAATGAGTAGTGGGGAGGGCATATCACAAAATGACATGTCGTGCAAGCGGGCATAACTTTCGAAAATGAAGGAGTGAGATGCTCCAGTATCGAATAGAACTGAAGCTGGATGACAGTTGACAAGGAGTGTACCAAGAACGACATATGGATCATCATGAGCGTCTTTAGCTGAGACGTGATGCACACGTCCAAGTTCAGTGGGAGCTGACTTGGCACTGATCATCTAGTGTGATAGCTTACTACCACAGCCAGTAGACTTCTCGGGCCGGGGTGGAGCAACACGGGTCTGAGTGCAAATATGGGCAATGTGGCCTGGCTCTCCGCACTTGTAACAAATCTTGGAGGTAGGACGTGGACCCGCATTGGCAGGCGGTCTACCAATAGGCATGGGTGTAGCATATTGTTGAACTAGGTGAGGTGCCACACAAGAAGGCCTCGGTGTGTAGCCGGGTGGAAGAGCAGAGTTCGGAACCCAAATTCGGCGCTTCTGAGAACTAGAACCGGAGGAAGAACCCAAATCACGGGTGTGCTTACGAGACTCCTCGTAAGTGAGTTGAGCTGTCTCTGCATTAATGGCCTTGTTCACAAGAGCCTGGAATGTATTGCAATGGTGCAAGTGGAGATCACGACGCAACTTGGGGTTGAGACCCTTCCGGAACCTAGCCTGCTTCTTGGCGTCTGTGGACACCTCTTCTGTAGCATAGCGGGCAAGGTTCTCAAATTCCCTACTGTAAGCATCAACAGCCATCTTACTCTGGGTGAAACTACAGAACTCTTCTCTCTTGCGGTCAATGAGGGCTTCAGGAATGTGATGCTCGTGAAAAGCCTCAGTGAAATCTCTCCAGGTAGGAATCTGACCAGCTGGAAGCATAACCTCATAGTTTTGCCACCAAAGACTAGCAGGACCTTCTAGGTGATATGCAGCATAGATGACCTTGTCACTTTCAGCTACGTTCGCAGAATGCAGCTTGTGAGTGATACTACGAAGCCAGTCATCTGCATCGAGTGGTTCAATGGAATGATGGAAGGTAGGTGGTTTCAGACCAATCAAATCATAGATGGTCGCTGACTCCTTGCACTGGGGTGCGGTGTTCTCCTCGATACGTGCTAACAAGCAGTTGGTCTCACGCTTGTTCATCTCAACCTCTAACATGAACTTTGCCAACGAAGACTGATCGGGAGGATCCTCATCCCTACCATCTCCGTGGTTCCGGCTACGAGCAACAGAATTTCGGTTAACCGGCAACATCCTGAAGAACGAAACCAAGGAAACAAGGATGGATTCAGCATCATCATAAGTATGTAGAATATAGTACAAGGAAAATACTATCTCTTGAACTCCTAGGACAATTCCGGCAGCATAACAGCAGTAAAATGCTCAAAATGAGACATCCTGCAAATGATGGGGTAGCACCAAACTCAACATCATCACTCAAGGTTTTGAGATATTACTAAACAGACTACACTGGAAGTACTCGAACTGGGATATGACTCTGATCAACCAATCCTAAGAGACTACGGAGTAGTAACACGTGATCCTGATAGACAGAAGAGGAAGCCTAGTTTCCTTAACCCCGTAGGAGAGATAGGATGACTCGGATCAGAAGGCATGAGGTATAAGGAGTAAAAAGAGCCTTACGTTCCCTTCCACAATCAATTCCCCTATATAGCTAAAGAATTTCTAGACTCAACTTCGACCAGATTGGCTTGGAAATCCTAGAGGTAGTCAGGCACTGATACCAAAGCTATCAGGACCCCGATTCCAAGTCACATCGATCTAGCCCGTAACACCTCATATAACTTTGCGGCCTCACGCACGGTATTCCCACGGGTGTCGCCTTACCCTGGCCCGGGACTGTTTGCGCCTTTTGGCTCACGTATATGATTATGTCGCTAGCATCCATATGACAGAGAACCCGGGCCGACATGGCTAGTCGTGAACCCAAAGCGGCACTAACCTATGGGGACAGGCATACATGATTCACATCGAGCATGTCGGTCAGCAGCATGTGAATCCGGGCTGTAGCACTGGGCTAACAGGACTCCGGGGAACCTGGGCTGTAGCAGGCTAGGCAGGACTCCGGATGTCACCGCGTAACATTTCCCCGAAGGGACAGACACAGGAACGAAGTGAAACACATGGCGGCCAGTCAAGTGTCCTGAGCAGTAGTGCTGGGCTAGCAGGACTCCGGTGAACCAGGCTGTAGCGGACTACTATGGCTCAAGGAAGCACTAGACTACATTTCCCCATAAGAGAGGCTGCCAAGGATAAACAACTAGATTGTGGGATCCCACACATAGCAATACACGTCACACGTACGCATAACATGCAGTGTTGTACAACATGGCATCAAAACATAACGCAACTCATATAGATAAAGGCCCAGAAGAGCCACATAGCATTAAATACAAACAAGGGTCTCATGACCCATCACTCAGAGCATACAAGCAACGGAAGCATTACATGTCTGAGTACAGAAAACTACAAAATAAAAAGGCTAAGAAGCCTAACTATCTACAAGTCCATCCCAAGGGTACAAGATCGTAGCTGAGGTAACAAGCTACTCATCGAAGTCCAAGCGGTACTACTAGTGAGACAGATGTCTCACCTGCAAAACATAAATAAAGCAAACGTGAATACAAAGGTACTCAGCAAGACTTACATCAGATCCTATCATACATGCATTTGTATCAGGAAGGTAATGTGGGGTTTAGTTGCAGCAAGCCAGCTTTGACTCAGTGGCTATCCTGTTCTACGACAACGAGAAACTTCTTTGAGGTGAGGCAGCGCACACGAGTCCACTAATCACCACATCAATACACTACTATGGATTCATCCCCGTCTCTCTACGAGAAGGCCATCCATAGCACCCACACTTGTCTTGAGCATTTTAGAGTATCCACTTTAAGTTGTCTATGTACCACGTAAGCATCCAAGAAGTCCATAACCGAGGACACGGCTATTCGAATAGATCATGATAACCCTGCAGGGGTGTACTTCTTCACACACGCTCTCGCCACTTACCGCCATGTACACGTCATGCATCTCGGCAACCTTCAAGCGGAAGCCTGGCGAGGGAGTCGGCCACGACCTAACTAACCACACAAGACTCTAGTCCAGGTTTATCGCCTATTCGGGTTTCATCCGCAAGGAGATCCGGCCGGGGTGTTGCTCACGGCCCCAAACGATGTGTGCAGGGTTCCCAAGCCCACCTCGCCGGATGGATCTACGCTTGGTACACCATGCCACTTGTGCCTAGTTTGTCCAAAGCCCACCTGGTCGGGTGCCACTTGGTAGACTACTAACACTACCTACAAACACCAGAAACTATTTGCGACTCCTGGACAGAGATCAAGTTGGTTAATAAGTCGAGAGAGCTTGGAGCGCCCGGAGCCCAATGTGTGGTAGTAGCTAGTCATTGGACAACTTACACAGAACTCAGTTCTTAAGGACGGTTCCAGTGAGACAACCCACCATGTACTCCTACATGGCCTCTCACCGCTACCTTTACCAAATCGTGTTCACACGGCTAACTCTCAGCACCAGAACATATCGTACCACTCCAATTCATTCCCGATGAATCAGACCTGACACAACTCTAAGCAATAGTAGGCATGGCATGGCAGGAACACAACGGCATGGCATGGCAGGAACACAACATGGCTCAATCAACTCCTACACATGCTAGTGGGTTTTAACTATTTACTGTGGCAATGACAGGTCATGCAGAGGAATGGGTTCAACTACCGCAGCATAAAGTAGCAGTTGAATCGTTGTTGTCCTAATGCAATAAAAGAGAGCAGAAGCGAGAGAGTGGGATCATATTGGAATGAACAAGGGGGTTTGCTTGCCTGGTAGATCAACAAGGAAGGGACTGCTCCTCAGACAGGTACTCTGGAACGGTCTTTGGAGCAGGACCTATCGAGAAGGAACGGTGTCGGTAATCAATACACAACCATATGCAAGAATATGATGTATGATCATGGCATGAATATGTGATGCTGATTGAGCTAATGCAACTAGCTTTTATTTGGATGAAATCCATTTGAACCAACGATTCAAATGCATCTCCAAAATAAGCTCTTTATATAAGCCATTTTAGTGTTTCACTTATACAGTAGGTATAATTTGGTTTGACATGCATGAAACTGGTACAGATGGATAGATTGAATTTTTCTGATAATTTTTCATATATAAATTATTTCAATCTGAGCTACGGTTGAATTTATATGAATTTTTGAAGTTTATAGCATTTTCTGGAATTTCCTGATTTAATTTAAAATCAGAAAAGAAATAATTGCGTCAGCACTACGTCATGCTTGCGTCAGCAAGTCAACAGCGCTAACTGGGTCAAACCTGACGTGTGGGGTGCACACGTCAGTGACTCAGTTAGTTAACAGGGGGTTTATTTAGTCTAATTAGGATTAGTGGGCGCCGGGCCCACTGGTCAGCGACTAACTAGCTAACTAACCTAGGTTAATTAGTGCTAAACTAATACTAATTAAAATGTCAGGGGGTGGCCCACGCGTCAGTGACACAAGGGAAAGGTCAAACCCCGATCAGCGGGGTCAAACGCGCCGGCGACTCGACGCCGGCGAGGCCAAACGCGGCGGAGGGCGTCGAAAATCGCCTTCCGGCGACCAAACGCGCGGCGGAGAACACAGAGGCGAAGCCCGCGCTCGTCCGCACTGATCGAAGCAAGTGGGAGAGGCGGGGGCGGCCGGAGCTCGTCGGAGCGAAGCTCGAGGCGGCGGCCGGTGTTCGGGCGCGGGCGGGGATGCGGCTGCGGTGTGCGAGGGCGAGAACGTAGAGGGGGAGGAGAAGCAGTAGCTCACAGCGGTAGCAGCAGGCTTCGAAGTGGGCTCGGGGAAGGCCGGACGGCGACGTGCGGGCGGTGGGGATCCACGGCGGCCGGTAGTGAAGAATACGACGGTGGCGATGATGGAGGCCGTCTGGAGATGCGTGGCTCGACGAGGAGGTAGCCGACGACGTGGCGGAGGTTCTGAGCACGGGGAGAGGGGGAGGGTGAGGCGGTGGCTACGGCAATGGTGGCCGGTGGCGACGGCAGCGCTCGGCCGTGAGCGAGAAAGCGAGGGAGAGGAGAGGACTGGGGAGAGTGAGAGGGTCCGGGGGGTGCGTGGCGTTGTCCAGACGCATCGGAGGAGAGACAGGCAGGCAGGGTGGGAGGAGGTGGCGCGGCGCGGTGGTGCACGCGCGTCGGGCACGCGCTCGTCCTCCTGGCGGGAGGAAGACGACAGGGGAGGGGGGCAGGTGGGTTGGGCTCGCCAACTGGGCCAGCCAGGCCGCACAGTGCTGGGCCAGCACGGGAGCTGGCCACAGGTAAGTTTTTCCATTTCCTTTTTATTTTTTTATTTTTCTGACATTTGTTTCTGATTTAGTAAAATACTAAACCAATTTATTTTCTTCTAAAAATTATTGTAGGAACTAATTGGATTATTCCAAAGCCCCACAGTAAAAATCAGAATTATTGGACATATATAATATATATAACATATATATATCCACTGCAATTAATTATTGCATTAATCCCAAATGGCCAAAATAAATATTTATGAGTTCCTAAAAATATTGGTTTGAATTTTACCTCTGACCAATATTTTCAAAGAGCAACATGAACATTTTCTTGGAAATTTTTGGAGCAACTTTTATCTGGGTTATTTCCAGAAATGATTTCTGAGGGTTTCACAAATCCCCATTTCAAATTTAAATGGAATTTAAACATGATGCACACATGACTGGCTAGTCTAGGTCATACCAGAACTAGGGATGTGACAGAAATTCAGTGAAATTCGAAACCTTTTGAAAGTTAAATGAGAGGGAATAAAAGGACTTTCCCAAACTTTCATTTTCATTTTGATCTCCGTAATTCAAATTCTTTTCAAATACAAAACCCTAGAGAGAAGATGACATGGCTTCTTCCATTTAAATTAAATGAAAAGGGTATTTGAAAATATTTGAATTTTATTTGGAAATATTTTCAAATTCAGAAACTTCAAGCGACAAGCTATTATGGGCTCTAGCATAGTTGACTAAGTCGTGCGAACTCTTACAGTGGTAGACTAGCAGATGTAGGGGATGTAGGTGGTACGGTCTACCCGATCGTAAGGTGTTAGCGCTTCTGAAAGACTATGTCTCGGTCATTCGTCTTCTCAAACACCATGTAGTGCGAGAAACCAAACGGAGGCGATCGCGTCTTGTGGGGAAAAGTGTGCAAACCTCTGCGGAGTGTAGTAAACTAATCATGGTTAGCCGTGTCCCCAGTTATGGACATCTTGAGTATCTAGTACTTGGATTATCATGTGAATCTCAACATGTTACTCTAAATTAATTTTGTTGGGTTTTGTTTAATGATGATGCTTAATTGGGATTAAGAATGCTGTCAACCATTCTCAATGTTTAACAACTACCCTGATAGCTCAATAAATTTATTCCTTTGAAGTAGGGAAAAATTGGCTTTATGCAAAACTGTAACCATAGAGCTTTCCACCAACCAAATATGCATATAGTATAGCTGTTTCATTCCATTACTCTCTATGTGTTACCTTGCCAGCATATTCCATGTGCTGACCCGTTTCGGGCTGCAACATTAATGTTGCAGACTTTTCAGACGATGATTAAGGAGTTTTTAGGTCGTGGTTCTATACTCAGTGATGCCGTTGGAGTTGATGGACTCACTTATCTTCCAAGCCTTCCGTTGTTATCGTTATTAGATGGCCTTAAGCCATATTTATTGTAATAAGTTCTCTATTGAGACCCTCGATGTAATAAGTGTGTGATTTCTACTCTGTTATAAATCCTCCGAGTACTGTGTGGTGTCAGCATTACTGATCCAGGGATGACACCAGAGCACAGAGATCAGACTATTTGAGGTCTGGTCGCTACAGAGATGGTATCAGAGCACACGCTGACTGTAGGACACGACCACTAAGCTAAAGACCTAGATCACTTTTCACTCTCTTCTTTTCTGACTTCTCATCTTTTCTACTCTTTAGGATGGCGGATGCAAGGAATAAGTTCACGCAATCGGATGAAGATACACCCTTTGGACGTCACTTGAAGGAAGTCACTAGATACCTGAATATAGGAGTACCAAGCTTCACCGGAACCTACAACGCCACTTTACCTGAAGAAGAGGGCTGGATGATTCAAGTTCAAGTTCCAGGAAGGACATTCATGCCAGTCACTGAGCCCATAGAGTTTTCTTTTGATGCATGAACTTGGAGTCTAGGAAAGAGCATGGCAGCTCACATCGCCATGGGACGCATTGGAGAAGTCTACCGCAATGATCTCAAGGATACTATCTACCAGATTTGTGGGCGCCGAGATGAGCACTGGGAGATGATCAGCACCAGAAAGGATAGATCAATCGCAGCTTTTATCCAGGAGTTAAAACCAGCACATTCGACGACAGGAGAACCAGATGTGCGCTGACATGATAGACCTGAAGAAGGCAAGGACAAGAATCAAGGAACTAGAGGAAGAACTCAAGGCTACACATGAAGATTATGAAAAAGAAATTGAAGTATTGGTAGATAAGAATGAAGACCTGATCAAGAAGATTGGAATATTTATGGGAGGCCCTACACCAGTAGATGAAGACGAAGAACCCAAGGAGATTAGCCCGGAAGACTACATCATCATCGACGGCACCGACTCGGATCCAGATAGTAGCGATGATGACTATGTTGATGAAGCTGGAGCAGATATCTTGGAGTCTGCAACCGAAGAATATTTCTAGTAGACCACCTCATCAGTAGTAGTAGTCCACCATGTAAATATAGTAGTCCGAGCACTTTTGCGATAGATAGATCGATTGTATGCCCTTGTTTGATTGAATGAAGTGAATTGTTTGCTTTTGCCTCATGTGCATATGGGTAGTGTTTTCTCTTAGACCCCCTCTATTCTTACATCTCATCTTTTCTAAACCCTCAGATGCCTCCGAGACGTGACCCCGGATTTGCCTTTCCACCGGAGCTCACCCAGTTGATCCAGCAGCAGAACACATTGATGCAGTTGCTAGTTCAGAATCAGAATCAGGGGAACAACAACAACCCACCACCACCACCACCACCTGTTGACCACTTAGCCCGTTTTCTTAGGCTGAATCCGCCGGTGTTTTCCAGTAGCACCGAGCCGATAGTAGCAAATGATTGGCTCCGCAAGACAGCTAGGGAGTTGACCACAGCAGGATGCACAGATGCGGAGAAGGTGAAGTTTGCCGCACATCAGCTAGAAGGACCCGCAGCATCATGGTGGGAGAATTTCACAGCCACTTTCCCTGTCGACACTGTCACATGGGACCAGTTTCAGCAGGCTTTTCGTGCTGCACATGTTTCAGCAGGAGCTATGGCCATGAAGAACCGTGAGTTTCGCAACTTGCGCCAAGGAGGACGGACAGTTGGACAGTATGTGGAGGACTTTAGTAAGTTAGCCCGTTATGCCCCAGATGACGTTGCTACAGATGCAGCTAAGCAGGAGAAGTTTCTGGAAGGACTGAATGATGAGTTGAGCATGCAGTTGATGGTAGCCACCTTCAACAACTACTAGGAGTTGGTAGATCGTGCTCTTATGATTGAAGGGAAGCAGCAGCAAATTGAGAATCGCAAGAGGAAGTATGGACAAGGGAAGTACAATTCAGGAGCTCAGCAGAAGCCACGTTTTACCCCTAGACCGGGAGGACATTTTCAGCATACCCATGCAGGAGGTAGCTCGCACAACCACAATGGCACCAAGAATGGAAATGGCAATGGAGGAAGCAACAGCCAGAATCGCACCAACCCATCAACCCCAACCAAGAAGGACCTGAGCCAAGTCACTTGCTTTAAGTGTCAGAAGACCGAACATTATGCTAATGAATGTCCTGAAGGCCAAAATGGCAATGGAAGTTCTAGGAAGAAGCCGAACCCTTTCAACAGGGGACAGGTGAACCACGTTAGCGTGGAGGAGGTTGAAGCTCAGCCCGATGCAGTAATAGGTAAGTTTTTGGTTAAGTCATTTACTGCACTCGTTCTTTTTGATACTGGTGCATCGCATTCATACATCTCAAGGGGATTTGTGGATAAGTATAACCTATCAACCCAAGCCCTTAGGTCACCCATGTTAGTAACCTCACCTGGAGCAGAGTATGTGGCTAGTCTATGGTGTGATCGGTTACCATTAAGGATTGGTAACTATGTTTTTCCCTCAGACCTAATAGTATTGGAATCCCAAGGATTGGATGTGATATTAGGCATGGATTGGTTATCAAAGTATGAAGGGAATATTGAATGTGCTAGTAAGTCAATTTTGCTTACCACCCCAGAAGGGAGAAGGATCAAGTATGTATCCCGACATGTGCCAAAGAGGACCCAAGTAAATTGCTTAACAGGAGTTGTGCAGGAGGAAGTACCAGTGGTAAGGGATTTTCCTAAAGTATTTCCAGAAGAGTTGCCAGGCATGCCACCGGATAGAGATATTGAGTTTTTGATTGAGCTATTGCCAGGCATAGGGCCAATATCAAAGAGACCATTTAGGATGCCAGCAAAGGATTTGGTGGAAATTAAGAAGTAGATTAAGGAGTTACTGGATAAAGGATATATTCGCCCAAGTTCTTCGCCTTGGGGATCGCCAGTACTTCTAGTGGAGAAGAAGGATGGATCATTAAGGATGGTTGTTGATTATCGAGGATTGAATGAAGTAACGATCAAGAACAAGTACCCACTACCAATGATCAATGATCTGTTTGATCGATTGCAAGGAGCTAAGGTATTTTCCAAGATCGATCTGCGATCAGGATACCACCAGTTGAAGATTCGAGAACAGGATATTCCGAAGACAGCTTTTACCACCAGGTATGGGCTGTACGAGTATACCGTTATGTCATTTGGTCTGACTAACGCACCTGCCTATTTTATGAACATGATGAACAAAGTGTTTATGGAGTTTTTGGATAAGTTCGTCGTAGTGTTCATTGATGAAATCCTGGTTTATTCGAAGAATGAAGAGGAACATAAGGAGCATTTGCGTTTGGTACTTGGAAAGCTCAGAGAACATCAATTATATGCCAAGTTCAGCAAATGTGAGTTTTGGTTGAAGGAAGTAGGATTCCTCAGACACGTTATATCTGGAGAAGGAATAGCAGTAGATCCCGCTAAAGTTGATACCGTGACTAAATGGGAAGCACCAACCACAGTTGGAGAGATCCGGAGTTTTCTTGGACTCGCAGGGTACTACCGGAGATTTATTGAGAATTTCTCAAAGATTGCGAAGCCTATGACGGAGTTATTGAAGAAAGATACCAAGTTCATATGGACGAAGGAATGTGAGGATAGTTTCCAGGAGTTGAAGAAACATTTGGTTACCTCACCAGTGTTGATTTTGCCAGACCAGACCAAAGATTATGAGTTGTATTGCGACGCTTCACGTCGAGGACATGGAGCAGTGCTTATGCAGGAAGGGAGAGTTGTTTCATATGCCTCAAGACAACTGAAGCCTCATGAGTTAAAGTATGCCACGCATGATTTGGAGTTAGCAGCCGTAGTGCATGCTTTGAAAACATGGAGGCATTTCCTTATTGGAAATCATTGTGAGGTGTACACGGATCATAAGAGTTTGAAGTACATTTTCACCCAGAAGGAGTTGAATCTCAGACAAAGGAGATGGTTGGAGCTTATCAAGGATTATGATATGAAATTGCATTATCACCCCGGAAAGGCTAATGTAGTAGCTGACGCATTAAGCCGTAAGAGCCATGCCAACACGCTAATGACGGGAGAAATACCCAAGGAGTTAGCAGAAAATCTTCGTGAACTATGTGTGGAAATAGTTCCGAGAGGCTATGTAGCAGCAAGATTTAGTCAACTTTGATGGATAGAATCAGGGAAGCTCAGAAAACTGACAAAGAGATTGCCGCTATAAAGGAGAAACTGAGCAAAGGAAAAGCTAAAGGATTTTGTGAGGATGAGCACGACACCCTATGGTTTGAAGACCGCATTTACGTACCCAATGACCCGGAGATCAGGAAGTTGATTTTGCAAGAGGCACACGATTCACCATACTCGATTCACCCAGGAAATACCAAGATGTATTTGGATTTGAAAGATATTTTCTGGTGGACCGGAATGAAGAAGGATATTGTGGAGTATGTAGCAGCTTGTGATGTATGTCAGAGAGTAAAGGCAGAGCATCAGAAGCCAGCAGGATTGTTACAACCATTGCCGATACCCGAATGGAAGTGGGATAAGCTAGGCATGGATTTTATCACGGGATTGCCCAGGACTCGTTCAGGCTATGACTCGATATGGGTTGTAGTCGATCGATTGACGAAAGTAGCTCATTTCATCCCAGTAAAGACCGCTTACACCAGTGCTAAGTTGGCAAAGATATACATGACCAGGATCGTATGTCTGCATGGAGTTCCAAGGAGTATCGTATCAGATAGAGGAACCCAGTTTACCTCAAAGTTCTGGAAGCAGTTGCACGAAACTTTGGGTACCAGGCTAGAATTCAGTACAACTTTTCATCCACAGACAGATGGATAGACCGAGAGAGTAAATCAGATTTATGAGGATATGTTGAGAGCTTGTGCGCTAGATTATGGATCTAGTTGGGACGATAATTTTCCATATGTAGAGTTCTCTTACAACAACAGTTACCAAACCAGTTTAAAGATGGCCCCTTTCGAAGCCTTGTACAGAAGGAGGTGCAGGACACCGTTATCATGGGACGAAGTTGGAGACCGCCAGTTGTTTGGACCTGATTTGATTAAAGAGTCTGAATAGAAGGTGAAGTTGATTCGCGATAGGCTCAAGGTAGCCCAGTCCAGACAGAAGAGCTATGCAGATTCTAAATGCAAGGAGACAGTTTATGAAGTCGGAGATAGAGCTTATCTTCGAGTATCTCCACTTCGGGGAACAAAGCGTTTTGGAGTTAAAGGGAAGTTAGCGCCACGATTTGTAGGAGCGTATGGGAGAAGTGGCCTACAAGTTGGAATTGCCTGAAGGATTGTCAGGAGTTCATGATGTGTTCCACGTTTCTCAGTTAAAGAAATGTCACGCGGAGATGGCTGACATACCGTTGAGAGATACAGTGCCTTTGGAAACTATTCAGTTGGATAACGATTTGACCTACAAGGAGAAACCAATTAAGATCCTCGAATTTTCCAGTCGAGTCACTCGCAGCAAGGTTATCAAGTTTTGCAAAGTTCAGTGGAGCCACCACACGGAGGATGAAGCCACCTGGGAACAAGAGGAAGATTTGCTCAAAGACCACCCTCACATATTTTCTAGCCAACCCGAATCTCGAGGGCGAGATTCATCTTAAGGGGGGTAGGTTTGTAACATCCCAAATTTTCAATTTGGAATGTTATACATTAGATCATCATTGCATATCATATTTTATTTTGCATTTTGGTTGATCCTAGAAATTCTACACAACTCAATGACCCACGGAGAGAGTTGGGAATTTCGTTATTTTCATATTTGAGTTTTCTCAAATTTTGAGAATAGGATCATTTGATTTTATTTATTTTATCATCAATTATTTCTACTACAAAAATATGAGAGAGGGAATAAAATGACTTTCCCAAAATAAAGAAATATTGAGGATTTAATAATAAAATCAAATAAGAGTTTATTTCGGAGTTTTTCGGTGTTTTATTTGAATTTAGGAAAAATGTGCGTTTTTCAAAATTGCATTTAGGTCCCAAATAAATGTTCACCTTGTGCGGCTTGATTTTAGAAGCCCGTGAAAATTTATTTCGGAATTTCTGGAGTCCGTTTAGTATTTCTTTTTATTTTTCTTCGGAGCGAAATATTTAAAAAAATAAAATGTGCACCGACCTACGGGCCGTGTCCGACCTAGACACCGGCCCGGGCGGGCTTTATAAGCCGGGGAGAGGCCCAGCCCCATCCCCAGCAAACCCTAGCCGCCCCGTGCCCCACGCGCCACCACCGCCGCACGCGCCTGCGCCGCCGCCGCCGCCGGATTCCGCCGCCCGAGGTTCGCCGCGCCTCGACTTCCGTGCCATCGTTTTTTTTAATAGATCGGTTTTCGTCGGTTTTTTCTGTCGGTTTTTTAGATTCGGTTTTTTTAAATAGATTGGTTTTTTCGGTTTATTTAAATAGTGAGCGTTCGTCCGTTTGTTTGTTCTAGCAAATGTTCGTCGTTTTTTCTTTTTCCTGGATTAAATCCACGATTTTCTGATCACAATTCCTGATCCGATTTTCGTTTTAGTATAACTTTTTGCTCGTTTATCGGAATCAGGCGATTCAAGCGCCTAGAGTTTCGTCCCGAAACCCTCTATCCGTTTAACCAACTTAAACAAGATTTTGCTACTGTAAAAATTGCCTTAGATCCAGATTACTCGAACGAAGTTGTTTTCTTTTGCCGTTTGACTTTCGTTGCTTCGTTCGATTTGATTCTTTTTGCCAACCGGAGTTCTTAAGTTGAACCTTCTGGTTAGATCTCTTATTTGAGTTTTACCCGTGCATTAGATGAGTACTTATTGTATGCTTGTTTGTTTGTCTGCGATAGAATACCCGGAGTGCGCCGCTTGTTACTTCGAATCTCTAGGTTTCCCGGATCATCAGCAAGGCAAGTAACACTTTGATCATACCTTTTCTACTACCCAGTTTTATTGCATTAGATCAATCCTCACACATTGCATGGTTAGGATCTAACTAAATTGTGGGATGGGAAGTTGATGAGGTAGTACCTATTACCTATTTATTATCAAACCTTTGGGAGTTACTTCTACGTTTGCTTTATGCCATGCTATGCTAGTAGACGTGGATTGGGTGAGTGATATCCATGACAGATGTGAGTTTTGTTAATTAATGGTTTATCTAAGGTGGCAACTTAAACACACATCTGGGTGGATTGAGGCACCTGGGTATTCCAGGACTTGCCTGTTTTCTTTTGGACCGCCACCCAGGCTCAAAGGGATCATGAGACTATTCATACTAGAAACTTCCGGGTGCAGCCACAAGCTATTATGGTCTCTAGCATAGTTGACTAAGTCGTGCAAACTCTTACAGTGGTAGACTAGCAGATGTAGGTGGTACGGTCTACCCGATCGTAAGGTGTTAGCGCTTCTGAAAGACTATGTCTCGGTCATCCGTCTTCTCAAACACCATGTAGTGCGAGAAACCAAACGGAGGCGATCGAGTCTTGTGGGGAAAAGTGCGCAAACCTCTGCAGAGTGTAATAAACTAATAATGGTTAGCCGTGTCCCCGGTTATGGACATCTTGAGTATCTAGTACTTGGATTATCATGTGAATCTCAACATGTTACTCTAAATTAATTTTGTTGGGTTTTGTTTAATGATGATGCTTAATTGGGATTGAGAATGCTGTCAACCATTCTCAATGTTTAACAACTACCCTGATAGCTAAATAAATGTATTCCTTTGAAGTAGGGAAAAATTGGCTTTACGCAAAACTGTAACCATAGAGCTTTCCACCAGCCAAATATGCATATAGTATAGCTGTTTCATTCCATTACTCTCTATGTGTTACCTTGCCAGCATATTCCATGTGCTGACCTGTTTCGGGCTGCAATGTTAATGTTGCAGACTTTTCAGACGATGATTAAGGAGTTTTTAGGTCGTGGTTCTATACTCAGTGATGCTGTTGGAGTTGATGGACTCACTTACCTTCCAAGCCTTCCGCTGTTATCGTTATTAGATGGCCTTGAGCCATATTTATTGTAATAAGTTCTCTATTGAGACCCTCGATGTAATAAGTGTGTGATTGCTACTCTGTTATAAATCCTCCGAGTACTGTGTGGTGTCAGCATTACTGATCCAGGGATGACACCGGAGCACAGAGATCAGATTGTTTGAGGTCTGGTCGCTATAGACGCCCCCACACTAAGCCTCGGGCTGCATCATAAGTGCTAAGACTCGTACATGCCCATAAATCTAACCTCTCCTCTTTGTCATATTGACATGATTAATTATGCTATTGCAGTCCGGCCCACGATAGCTCCTAGCGATTCTCATCAAGAGGCTCGTTGGACTCAAAGGAGATGGCCAGCGGGACATCACTCGCCGCTTACTCTCCCAAGGACAAGGGAGACGATGAGGTGCTCTCCCAACAGACCTTCCTAGGCCAGGGGGAGGTTCAGGAGGCCGTCAAGGCGGCACCGGAGGGAGATACCTCGGTCGCCGGACACATGGGGGAGCGATCCCCCATGGAGACTGACAATGGGGGCTGGGCTCAATTCGGCCCCCATACGAGCACGGATCCGGAGACCCATAAGGCCACGGAATCCGACAAGCAGCTTCCTTCAAGAGAAGGAGGCATGCCCGTCCCGCCGACGACCACTGTCCAACCAGAGGTGCCGGACAATATATTGGAAGCGCTGCGAGGCACTTCCATATTGGAAGAACACCGTATCCTTATGGGTACGATGATTGAGAAGGTTCAGTCCGTTAAAAGTTGACTAACTGAAGCCTGCAGCAGCCTACTGACAGGTTTTGAGGTAAGCGGCGTTTAACCAAAAAATCGCCACATAGACAGTAGCCTGTGAGACACTGTCCGGTGTTCAGAAAGAAAAGCCAGATAGAGGATCAATTAAATTTCGCAGGAAACTAACCAAACTGTGTCTGCTATGAATAAGTAGGCGTCGCTGCTGGCTGCGACTTCTCACACTGCCGAAGTCGTCGGACTAAAGCAGAAACTAGAGCGGGCTGAAGAAGAGCTCGGCAAGGCGAGGAAGCAGCTAGAAGACCAGCAAGGTATGCAATGGCTCGCTATATATTCGGAAAGAGTAAATGATGTATACTGACCGTAGTGTCATTGTATGTGTAGGGGCGACGACCGAGGTCGCGTCCTTGAAAGAGGCCCTGGTCGAAGCCGAGGGGAAAGCTATCAAGGAGCAGGCTGCTCGCAAGAAGCTGAAGGCCCGGCTGAACGAGCTCCCGGACGCGGTGAAGAAGTACGAGACCCTGGAGGGCGATGTTTTGGCTCGAGAGACCGAACTCTCCAAGGCTCGTCAAAGTGCGGAAGCGGCTCGGGTTGAAGCCCAGGGTGCCCTCCAGGAGATCCAAGAGGCCATGAAGATCGCGGCGGGTAAGGCATTTAGTATGCAAAGCAAATATATAAAGAAGAAGTATTTCTTACTAACCCGGATTCGAAGTTCTCCAGGAGCCTTCGCAGATCTGCCGGGCAGTGTGTCCGATGCCACGGAGTTCTTCCGAGCCGAAGAAGGGAGCTCCATGGAGAAATTGTTCTGGTTGCAGTATCTTGCGCCAAAGCATCCCATGCCCTCCACCGATCAGCTGAAACAGCTGGTGGAGCTGCATAGGGTGGATGAACTAGCCATGAAGGATTTGATAATCCGGTTGTGGCCAGCCGAAGCTATGCCCGGCAGCTACTTCGGACTCGTGAAGCGACTGGTGAACGCCTGTCCTCGGTTGGACGTCGTCAAGCGATCGGCCTGCATTGAAGGTGCATGCATGGCCTTCGCCCGCTGCAAGATGTGGTGGGCGAAGATGGACGTCGTTGAGCTGACCAAGGGGCCGCCAGAGGGCAAGGAGCACCGCACCCCCGAGCAGTATTTTGCAGATGTCCTAGAGGGGTCTCGCATTGTAGCAACGCAGTGTGGGCAAGACATTATTTTTGAATGAATGCATTCATGTAGTCTTTGCCTTGTATGATGAAACAAAACTTTTATGTAATATAATGCTTGTTATGTTTTAAATTTTACCTCCTGTGCGGCCGTGTTGTATGAAATCTGAGGGTTGGCCAGTCGTCGGCTTCTGCCCCCACGTAGGAAATACAGAGGTGTTCGGGATGGAATCTAAACAATCTTGATCCAATTATATGGTCCTTGAAGGAGCTGTTTAGCGCAACGAACCAGGCAATCAGACTATGCGGCTTGAACGCCCTCACTTAGCCATAGGAGTTTGACAATAAAACATAGGCGCAGCCCCTAGTATCCGAACCAGAGTGCTATAAGCGTCTGATCGGGAAGTACCGATCCTTCATGTAATGCGGAAGAAATCTCCAACAATTTGCAACCTCCGAACAGCTGACCGGCTCTCGTCGCATCATGACAGTCAGTTTTCGGCTTTCTCTACTGAGGTGCTCCTTTGGATAAACCAAGGCACAATCGTAGTAGTTCTCCCTTTACTACCTTAGCTGATATAGCAGAACGTAAGGTAGCAAGCACAGGAGCCGGGCAACCCAACTATTGACCAAAGACATGATTCGGAGCCCATGCATATAATGCTAAATTCGGGGTGCCGAACCATACTATAAAAGTGTTCGGACTTTTGTTGTCGTAGTGTGGGGTGCTATGAAGCCCCTGGCAAACATCAAACATACCAAAGTGTACGGGCGCTACCTGATGGGGTTACCCACAGGGAAGAACAGGGGCGGACCCATGACAAAAATGACCCGGTGTCCCGTGTCCATCGCATATGTGTGGATATCAAGTAATAATATACGTAATAGTAACACACTTTAGGATAAAACCTATATAGAATATGTCATAATAGTGAATATGGTTGTGAACAAATCCAAATTGAAAATTTTCACTTGAAATGTTGATTATAGAAAATGGAACAATAGCAGAACATCAAACATGTCCAAATTATGGAGAAACTACGAAAGATGGTGAATAAATGCAACGTTAGAGCTTTGTTAGCCTACAAAACAAAGGAAGCAAGACCACATAGTAACATACTGAGTATAGTTTTGTAATAAACAAATAGTTTAGACAAGTACATTTCTAAGATAGTTTTCTAAGTTCTTTCATGGAATCCAAGCAATTAATTACCGCGTGATTGGTAATCTTCCACATTTCACCTTTCTCCACCTGACAATAAGGTTGTATTTCAAAGCATCGTCACAAAGACGATTGCGCAAATATGTTTTTACAATTCTGCTAGCTGAAAGATCTCTCAACTTTCGCAATGGCAACATGTCATACTAATACTACCTTCAAAAGTCGATAAACAAAAGGATAGGAAATATGGTTTTCTTGCCTCCACTATTTGTTTGAGAGAGCTGACAAATACTCTCTCACTAACTTAATATAAGACATTTTGTGACACACTTGTGTCAGAAAACGTCTTATGTTAAATTACAGAGGGAGTATTACTTAAAAAAGAAGTGATCATCTGCTTGGACATGAACAATGTAAAGTAAAAAATGAAGGTGATGTCTAAGATCCCATAGTTCCCCATCATGAAAATCTTTTTGATAAACATCAAAGAATTGAAACTGAAATCACGGAATGATTCTTTTGGGATTAAAGTGGCCGAGCAGATAGCTTCCATTTTTAAACACCTTTGATTAATTCAGATAATTATTAAAATTAACACAAAGAAGTACTAGGTATATAATTAGACTTACTTGACATTGTGCTTGTGCGTAAAGCTCAAGAGAATTTCAGTCTTTTTTTCAATCTCCACTTAGTGCAGATATCTAATACCAAATAAGTTTAAATTGTCTAGTCTTGTCCAGTAGCCTTAGACGCTAGTGGTCTATGGTTAGAGAAGCAAGCAAGAATTAGATTTTGGATATTATAGATCACATCGCATTGGGGATTTGGGGGTCCGGTGCAGCAGACATACCAATTTTGTTTCCACTAATCCGGTCTGCAACGAGTTGGCAAGATTTGGCGCTGGCGACAAGCAGACGAAGAGGCGGAGGAGCACATATAGATCAGATCGACATCGATCGATGTGGTGTGGACTATGGAGGACCTGGCGACCTATTCGTTCGCGGCCGATGACTCGGATCATGAGGGCGGCTCCATCTGGGCATCACGCGTTGGCTGCACTCCTTCCTGGGTCGCATGCTCACGATGTTTGTTGGGCCGATTGGAGCAGTACTGGTGTCCCTCATCATTTTTTACCAGTGTCCCTCATCATTTTTTACCGGTGTCCCTCTCTATTGGGCTCTATATGGGCATAAGGTAGAGAGATTTCTTACCCAATGTCATGTGCTACCTGCTGAGCCAACATGGGCCCGCCCCTGGGGAAGAAGAACAGAAAAAAAAGGAAAAAAAGAAGGAAAACAAAAAGGGTGCAAAGGGTGATAAGTTGGGGCTTTAAAGCTCCAGCCGCGAACTGTTTTCATTGTAATTTGATTAATACGTCGAGACGCATTGATACAAGTAGTGCGATAAGCAATAGGCTATTTAATATGCCAAAAACCAAGGGAGAGCTGCATGTGGGTCCTAAAAAATAGGTAGAGTGATCGTTAATGAAACCACCTTGAAAATCCCCTGTACGTCTGCATTTCTCGCCGTCATGGTGTGTTTATCCTTCAAGAGGACTGGTGATCAGGCCATCCGATGGGGCCTGTGGGATCGAAACCAGAAAAGGAAACGAATAAAAGTGAAAGTATGTGTGTATCTGGTGTCGGTTGAGCCGTACTATGGATCACAAACTAGATATGCCTCCGCCGATGCCCATGGAATTTTGAGTGCGTAGTTATGTACACGTGGTGTGAATGCCACTACTTGACCATGACTGAGACGGAGGGCGAATTGCTAGTCTAGCTCCTGACGAGCCGAGTTGTCCTGCTGCAGGGTAGTTTGGACCCTCTTGACGGTGTCCGTGGGCTCGGCAGCCGAATTAAGGTTCTGCTTGAGAAGGCCGCTCTATACTTCTGCTGCTAAGGCAGCTGTGTGCTCTTCTGTACGGAGGGAGCGTTCTGTATTTCCATTGACTGTTATGACACCACATGGACCGGGCATCTTGAGCTTGACATAAGCATAGTGTGGCACTGCGTTGTATCGGGCAAATGCGGTCCGTCCGAGCAGTGCGTGATAGCCGCTGTGAAAGGGGACTATGTCGAAGATTAACTCCTCGCTTCGGAAATTGTCCGGAGATCCGAAGACAACCTCGAGCATGATTGAGCCCGTACAGCGGGCCTCTACACCTGGTATGACTCCTTTGAAGGTAGTCTTTGTGGGTTTGATCTGTGATGGATGAATGCCCATATTGTGCACTGTATCCTGATAGATCAAGTTGAGGCTGTTGTCACCGTCCATCAAGACTCGCGTCAGGTGGAACCCATCAATTATTGGCTCCAAGACCAGTGCGGCTGAACCGCCATGACGGATACTGGTCGGATGATACCGGTGATCAAAAGTGATCGGGCATGACGACCATGGATTAAATTTTGGGACGACTGGCTCTATAGCGTAGACGTCCGTGAGCGCACGCTTGCGCTCCCTCTTGGGGATGTGGGTAGCGTATATCATGTTTACCGTTTTGACCTGAGGAGGGAACTTCTTCTGTCCCCCTGTGTTCGGCGGTCGTGGCTCCTCGTCGTCGTCTTCGCTTTGTGATCCCTTATCCTTGTTTTCGGCATTTAACTTGCCAGCATGTTTAAAAACCCAACAATCTCTATTGGTATGATTGGGTGGTTTGTCTGGGGTGCCATGAATCTGGCACGGACGATCGAGCGTGCGGTCCAGGCTAGATGGGCCCAAATTGTTCTTTTTGAATGGCTTCTTTTGCTGACCAGGCTTAGAGCCACTGAATCCGGCATTGACTGTCGTGTCCTCGGTATTGTCATTGTTATTTTGACGTTTGTAACTGTTGCGTCGAGACTTTTCGTTGCTATTTTTAGCTTCAGGGGTGCCGGCGGCGCTTGCATTGTTATTGCTACGGGCCAGCCAACTATCCTCGCCCATGCAAAAGCGGGTCATGAGTGCCGTGAGGGCCGCCATGGACTTTGTCTTCTCTTGGCCGAGGTGACAGGCGAGCCATTCATCGTGAATGCTGTGTTTAAAGGCCGCTAGGGCTTCGGCATCCGGACAGTTGACTATCTGGTTCTTTTTAGTTCGGAACCTGGTCCAGGATTTCCTGGCGGACTCTCCGGGCTGTTGAACTATATGGCTTAAGTCATCGACATCCAGAGGTCGAACGTATGTACCTTGGAAGTTATCAAGGAAGGCTTCTTCCAATTCCTCCCAGCTGTCAATGGAGTTTTCGGGTAGGCTGTTCAACTAGTGCCGTGTTGGTCCATTGAGTTTCAACAGGAGGTATATAATGGCATGAAGGTCATCGCCGCGGGACATATGAATGTGGAGGATGAAGTCTTCGATCCATAGCACGGGGTCTGTAGTGCCATCATATGATTCTATATTCACGGGTTTAAACCCCTCTGGGAATTCATGTTCCATGACTTCGTCGGTGAAGGAATGAGGGTGTGCGGCGCCTCTATATCGGGTTGTATTGCGACGTAGCTCTGATGGGGTCCGCCTGCGGCTCTCAGCCCGCGCATGACTAGGTTTGTCACGTCCGAACAGATGGCCGTCGTCGCATGTCGGGGCACGTCCTCGCGATCCATAGATCGATCTGGTATGTCCTGCTTTATTGTTCAGGTCATGTCGAAGGTCATATCTATGACCGTGAGCTGATTTACCTCTGCCTCTGCAATGAGGCGGGGTGGGCTGGTGTTCGGCTTGAGTTGCCACTTTGTCCCGGCCACGTGGTGGTCGATCAGCCGCATTGCGTGATGGTGGTATGTGTTCCGGCGCCTCGTCGTCAAACTGAGGTAGTAATTTGCACTTCGGGTAGCTTTTGGCCGGGCGCTTGAGGCCGTATTCTTCGGCTGCTAGGACGTCAGTCCATTTATCGTTGAGCAGATCTTGGTCGGCTTGAAGCTGTTGCTGCTTCTTTTTCAAGCTCCTTGCAGTGGCTATTAGCTGGCGCTTGAAGCGCTCCTGCTCAAGAGGTCCCTCAGGCACGATGAAATCCTCGGTGCCAAGGCTCGCCTCATCCTCGGAGAGTGGAAGATAATTATTGTCCTCCGAGTCCTCCTGTGTAGCCTGTTTACCAGGGCTAACCTGCCCATCTTCCCGTTCATCCTGTTTGGTAGCTGCGTCAACAGGGTCTTCGTTGTCTTCGGCACCTTCCGGGGTGTTATCTTCTCATGTGCCGGTGTTTCTATCTTTACTGCGGCGTGACTTAGAGTGGCGCCGCTGACGTCGGCGTTTCGATTGTATCTCGGGAGGTTTATCCTCAACTGGATCTTCTTTGTCATCGCTGCTGTTCTCCTTTGGTGCATCCACCATGTATACATCGTACGAGGAAGTGGTCGTCTAGCGTCCGGTGAACGGCGTGTCCTGGGCCTCTTCTTCTCTGGCATCATCGTCCATACCGTCGATGTCGTCAGAGCCGTAATCGAGCATGTCAGTTAAGTCTTCGACGGTGGCTATGAAGTGGGTGACGGGTGGGGAGCGAAATTCCCTGTCATCAGCTTCAAGTTCGAACCAGATATAGTTTGGCTATGAATCCCCCGCTAAGGATAGATTTTTTAATGAGTTTAGCACATCGCCAAAGGCAAGTGCTGGAAGATGTCTGCGGCGCTGAATTCGAAGATCGATAAACGATCAAGTTCGGCGTCCGCGGACTCACACGGTTCGGAGTTTATTGCCGGAGACAAGTCTGGAGTTCCGGTGACACAGATGTCGTGTGAGGTTAAGTCCATGTGTGGCTCCAACGCCAGGGAGTCTATGGCCTCCGTGGTGGGCTTGAGCCTCCGGTCCTTGGATGGCGCAGTATGCTCCGGATCTAAGGCCAGAGCGGTTACAGGAGCTATCTCCTGGATGCGGTCCGATGACAGATTTAGGTCATGTCCATCGGGGTGACCAGGAGTGGTTGTCGCGGTCTCAAATCCGGCGAAGATCAAGTCTCCACGGATGTCCGCAACGTAGTTCAAGCTCCCAAATCTGACCTGGTGGCCAGGGGCGTAGCTATCGATCTGCTCCAGATGGCCAAGTGAGTTGGCCCGCAGTGCGAAGCCGCCGAACACGAAGATCTATCTAGGGAGGAAGGTCTCACCTTGGACAGCATCGTTGTTGACGATTGAAGGGGCCATCAAACCTTTTGGGGACGGCATAGTGGAACTCTCAATGAAAGCACCAATGTTGGTGTCAAAACCGGCGGATCTAGGGTAGGGGGTCCTGAACTGTGCGTCTAGGGTCGATGGTAATAGGAGACAGGGGACACAATGTTTTACCCAGGTTCAGGCCCTCTCTATGGAGGTAATACCCTATGTCCTGCTTGATTGATCTTGATGAATATGAGTATTACAAGAGTTGATCTACCACGAGATCGTAATGACTAAACCCTAAAAGTCTAGTCTGGCTGTGATTATCAGGATTCGCCCTATCTATGGACCTAGCCCTTCGGTTTATATAGACACGAGAGGGATCTAGGGTTACACAAGGTCGTTACAAAGAAAGGAATCTTTATAGTTGGTCGCCAAGCTTGCCTTCCACGCCAAGGAGAGTCCTATCCGGACACGGGTGGAGTCTGCGGTCTTCGTATCCTTACGGCCCATCAGTCCGGCCCACATCAATAGACCGGACACCCGAGGACCCCTTAGTCCAGGACTCCCTCAAGTGTCTCCTTGAAAGAAAAACCATAGGAATTTTAGTTTCCACTTGTCCTCCTTTTCAAATTCCTGTTCATGAAGCACAAGACTAAGAGATAGTAGCATAATAGCATTATAACCGTACATTTTCTTGTGGTTTGACTTAATCTCACCATGCTTCTTTGAATCGTGTGATCTTCCAATTCTTGTGAACCAAACACTCAGATTGGCAGAAATCATGTGTTTTAAAATTCTCTGTTTTGCATGTGCATTCCTATCCTATTCCTGTCTATTTCCTATCCCTGCATTGTTAGAATCCTCAAATTCACAAGCCCTTACACAATTACTTCTGTTTCAGATATGTGTCAAAGAAAACCGTGTGTGGTTTGTCCTGCTCCTGCTGCGTTGTGTTCCACCCCAGCTGCTCCAACGACGGAAGGGTTCACCACAGCATGGATCCGCTCTCCAAACTGTCTTTTTCCACCTCAGATCTTCTTCCCCGCCACTGGCAGCCACGACAACTGCATTACCATCATCAACTAAGCAGATGACCTTGAGGACTACACGGGTCCGCAAGAGAGGTCGCACTCTTCCGTGTTTGCTTACGTTATGCATCACTTAATATGATGACATGCTACTTTATCGTCGTGTTCGCCTATTCGACTCTGAGTTAGGTCCAAACTAATGCTGAAACATGAGTTTTAAAATGGTTGTGGGGTACATATTGGGGTAGCAAACAGTACTATATGTCTACTATCTATCTACTATCTGGTTAATCTTGGGTGCCTACTATGAGTTTCATGTTGGGTGCAAACAAACATTAAAGGAGCCATTAACTGTATTTTTTAAGTAAAGCTATTATCTGCCTGCTATCATTGGTTTTGGGTCTATCCATAGTTTGCTACCAGCACTCTGGATTTGTGCATGCACTCCTTACATAACCTCACTATGTTTTATTCCTATGCATGTCAGTTATTGTACACAATGGAACCGAACATGTAGAGCAAAAGAGACGAGCCTTGCATGGCAATAAAATTTCATACAGACGTCGCTCCATGGTGGGTGCAAAGGAAGCCCCCCCCTCCACCCATTTCGGATTGTAATCAAGAGGAAGATAACTGTTCTGAGGGGGATTCAGAAGGAGAAGACCACTCCTATTTACCCCCTGAGGTCTTCGCTCTAACTTGGCATGCTGATGTTGGTAATATCATGCATATGGTTCCTTGCATTGCTTACTTTATACATCAAATATGTCATCTTCTTAGTTTAGACATGCTTTGTGTGAATGCCATCTGTTTAGTTTCTTTATCGTATATGTGAATCATGTAATGCCATCTTGTTTAGCCAGGTATCATATATGTGAATTTTTCAATGCCACCCTAGTTAGCCAGACATCTTATATGTAAATTATATCATGCCATCATTTTTTATTACGTGTTAAATTAGTCAACAATTTTAGTACATTCAATTACTCTTCATGTGCATCAGCCATTCAGCACGGTCATGGAAAAATCTGGAGTGGAAACAAGGTCTTCAGAACAGACAATGATGTCTGACGAAGCGCATGTCTTGCTGGTTACGGATAGCTCCTCAGAGGAGGATTCAGAGACAGATGACCAGTCCTATCCCCCCCCCCCCAAGGTGCATGCTCCAACTTGGCAGGGTTATGTTGCTCAAATCGTGCATATGGTATCTTGCATTGCTATGTCATTTGCGTAGTTTAGACATGCTTTGTGTGAATGCTACCTATTTAGTGTCTAATTACCATATATGTGAATTATGCAATGCCATCTTGTTGCAAGACATCATATATGTGAATTATGCAATGCTATCTTGTTGCAAGGCATTATATATGTGAATTGGGAAATGCCATGCAGTTTAGCCAAACGTCATATATGTGAATTATACCATGTCGTCTTTTTTTGTATTTCTCGTTGCATTTGTCGACAATGTTTGTATATTCAACTGCTCTTCCTATGCATCAGCCATTTGAATTGGTGATGGAGAAATCTGGAGTGAAAACAAGGTCTTCAGAGCAGACAATGCTACCTGCTGAAGTAGATATCTTGCTGGTTATAGATAGCTCTTCGGAGGAGGATTCAGAGGCAGATGACCAGTCCTATTATCCCCCTGAGGTGTATGCTCAAACTTGGCAGAGTTACATTACTCATATCATGCATATGTTGTATTGCAATGCTTAGTTTTTACATCATATACACAATATTGAATGCCATCTCCTTAGTTGACACATCATATATGCGATTGCCCTCTGCTCACTTGCTTAGTATATAAATCATATATTTGAATTATATCATGCCATAATGTTTACATAGACAGCATGTATCTGAATTATGGCATGCCAGCCCATTTTCTAAAGACATAATATAGTTATATCATCTCATCCTATTTGCATAGCCATCATATTTTGAATTATGTCATTCTATCCGTGAATTATATCATGACATCATGTTTCCATCGACGTCATGTTTGTGATTTATGGCATGCCAACCACTTTAATAGACACATAGTATAGTTATATCATGTCATCGTGTTTACATAGTCATCATATTTTGAAGTATGTCATTCTATCATGTTTAGTTAGCCATCATACATGTGAAATTGTGTCATGTTATCCTGTTTAATTAGCCATCATATATGTGAAACTATGTCCTGCTATTCTGTTTGGTTAGACAACATAAATGTGAATTATTTCATGCCCTGTTTTCCTCCCTACTGTCCATTGCACATGTCTATCTTACAATGTATGTACATTCAATTACTTTTCTTGTTTATCATCCATTTCAATTAGAGGGGGTGATGGCAGTATCTGTGGGAGTAAAAACACGGTCTTCAGAAAAGATCGTGCTACCTGTCGATGCAGATAGAACCACGGTTGTACTTGCCCAAGAACCAGCCCCACCACACATAACCCAGACTCACGCAGATTGTACTCCTACCCATTTGGACAGAGAACCAGCTACACCCCTTCTAACTCCAACCCCAACATATAGTAACCTAGTTCTAGTTGACACGGCACTGTCTCCACTATAGAGCACCCAAACACGATCAATTAGTAAGGCAACTGCAGTGCCCAAAGCACGAGGACCACCACTCCGAACCCCAAGTCAACGCTTAAAGCAGAAGAAGAACTGTTCTCAGGTCAGGTTCCGTATCTATGGTTCGTACTACTTTGCTCTTGCATCACTGTATTTACTAATACCAACTAATTTCAAATTTGAAGGATGCAATTGAAACTCCAATGGCGCAACAAGTATGTTTTAAACCTGTTTCTTTAACGTGTTTGCTGTTGTAACTTGCTCTATGTTGATTTCAGTTTCAATTGAATAAACAGTTATGTTCTCATCCCATGCACATTACAAGTGTTGTTATTGTTGTGTAGTTTCCCACACTTATCCTCTGTCTATGCTGCTTTGTATTAAATAGATATGATTCGAACTATCTCTATCTTGATTTGGCAACATAAACTAGAATGATATAGACCATACAGTGACCATACTACATAGATATTTGTTTGTTTCGTGTTGTTATCCTGTCCACCTTACTACTGAACTGGTTTACCAAAATGAGTTTCATATACAACATGGTAAACCTGTGATGTGTTTGTTTGTTTCTCTTTTATAACATGGATAAAATATTGGAGAACAGTACCCCGTTATGCAATGGTAAAGGAAGTAATGCAGATAAGGTTCAAGATAGTGAGACATCCCTGTTGGTCTCCAAGAAAGCTGATAACAACTATACTGAAGACACTGAGACAACCCCAAAGTCCTGTCTTGATGTAGTGTCCGAGTTACTCGCTACTACTGCTGGCACCAGCTCTTCGAACTCGCTGCCCGAATCAATCCGGCTTCTTGAGTCTCAACTTCAAGTTGAAAGACATCGATCAGATGTTATGTGACAGGAAGCCGAAGGACTGAGGAAGTCCCTGCAGAATTCAGATGCATACTTTCTGGTGCAACAGCATGTGCTGGAGGATTTAAGCACCAAACAAGAGAAAGTTAATATGCTTGTTAAGGATCGTGCCAGCATTATGGGTACCCAGGATATTATTTCTTGAGCTCTTCTGAAGTGGATTCAGTTCTGTACTTGTTTTGCTGCGGCGTTGTAACACCCCAAAAATTTGGATTTGGTTTTTATCAAATTCTTTATTTAAGTGGAAGGTGGTCATTTAAAAAAAATTCTAAGCGACTCTCCTTCTCAAAATTTTCATTTGTGACAAGTATTTTTTTATGGGTTCTTCCAAATCTTGATCTTTGGTCTTAAGGGTTTTTCATCTTATGTTGGCTCAATGCAAATAACTTTGGAGGGTTTTTACAAATCATTTCCATTAAAAAGAATTCCTATAAAATTATGGATTATTTCTTTCCATTTAAAAAATTTCTCTTTTGCCATGGCCTATGTAGAATATTTTTCTTCCAAAACCCACCTCCCCACTCTGGATCAAGCCAAGCATCCTATTCCAGGAAGTCTCAACCTCTTTTAAATTTTATTTCTATTTATTTGATCCTCAAGATCATTTCTTGTCATTTATTTGGACTATGGTGGTTTACAAAGGAACTACCAAATTTCCTTTGAATCTTGATCCCAAATAAACTATTCTGGCTAGTCCTTAGTACCCTTAACCTAGATCCATCAAGATCTGCTAGTCCACAGTTCAAATTTTTCAAAATTTGCTTGCTGCAAGTTTGGACCAGATTTGCCATTTTTGGTGAAATTCATTCTTTTCTTTTTCCTAAAATTCTGAGATAATTTAGGCAGTCTCCAGATGCATCAAGATATCACCTCACCAAGTCTCAGCTCAAGAAAAATCTTCCACGTGCTCAAATCATTTCGTCAAAAAGTTGGTGTGCACTGTTTCTGTTCAAATTCAGATTTCAGAGTTTCAGTTTCAGAGACAGTGTCATTTTCGTCAGTCCGCGGCGTCAATCTCGCCAGTGCACGCGTTGGCGCCTTGCTCCCTGCTACTCCTTCTTATCCAGTGTGCCGCACGGTCGTTTGGACGGGCGCAAGCATCGGTGGCGATGTGTCTTGCAAGCGCCGGCGTCTTCCGCAGTGGCAGAACCGCCCGTGGCAGTCAGCAGGGACCAGCCCTGCCATACGGCGCCGTCCAGCACCGCCCACACCACCAGGAGCCTCCGTGTGGCCGTCCTTTCCCCCTGTGCGTGCTGCAGAGCCGTCGCCGTGGCCTGAGAGGCGCAGAGCGCGCTCTCAACCGCCGACGAGCCCGTGAGGCCGTTCCGTCGAAACCACGGGAGCAGATCAAATCCGACCAAGGTTAGCCATTGGATGGTGCCAGTGGACCAATCCGCAGCTGCCCAGTCACCTAAACCGCCTGCCCGAGCACTGCCTCGCCGTAATCACTCGCCGGAGTAACCCCATTCTCAGAAACCACCTCGGGCCGGCTATAAATGGAGGCCCCGAGCTCGTTCTCGACCCAGCACCTCCCCTCCTCGCCTCAGAACCTCGCCACGCTCATCAGAAGGCCTCGGGAGAGCCTTCTTCTCCGACTCCGGCCGCCCTGATCCGCTTCGGGCTCCAGCAAAATTTTCTCTAGTGAAGGCACCCCCGCCTCCCAGACTGTGCCAGCAGCCTCCTAGTGCACCCACTCTTCTAACCCGAGCCCCAATCTGATGTTTGCAACCCTCCTCGGCGAGATCCATCACCGCCCGAACCACCATCCGCCGGAGTGGAGGCCGTCGTCGATGTGGTGCTCGCCGACGACCAACTCCACCACCCATAGACGTGGGAGAGCTCCATGAGTCTGTAGTTACCATCCCCTCCCCCTACCTCGCCATGGATCAACGCCGGCGACCACCGCAAGCCTCGGGCGCTAGTGGACTCCGTTTTGAGTTTTAAACCTGGCGGGTGGGACCCCCTCGTCATCCTCTCCTCTCTTATTCGAAGCGTTATCTGAAAACGCCTTTGGGCAAAGAACGTTTTTCTTTTGGGTTGGCGTATTTCTAACCGAAGCGTTTTCTGTTTTTCTAAACTAGCCCCTGAAAAGTTTCTATTTCATCACAGATTAGTCCCTAGACTAAAACCTTTATAACTTTTAAACAAAAGATGATTTTGAGTTGATTCTTTTTCTATCATCTTTATTTTTCCGTCTAGTTTTTTATCATATTTATTTGAAAAATATTTGGAGCAATTTTTATGCACACACGGTATTTACGTTAGTATCCGATTACTTTTATACTGTAGATACCGAAGGAGGTGACGGAACCGCAAACTTCGCTGAGTTAGACTCCAACTACTCCGAACCAGGCAAGCATGTTTGAACCTTTGATATGATGAGTGTTTTGCATGTTTGCTTGAGTAGTTTTCTCATGGCATGTTTATATAAGCAATTGTGAATGGTATATTGCATGCAAGGCAAGCTACAAGCGGACTTCGAAATATGATGTGTTCATATGATGGTGATATAACCTGATCATGTGGTGGCATGATAGGTGGTAAGCTGGTATTGTTCAAGAATGCCAGTCTTATGTCAACCATTTAACTCCAGTATTAATGTGGACCAAGTCATGTCCCGCTCGTCCCTTTTTTGTGCCGCCACATGTCTTCTGCAAAGAATGCGGTCTAGTCAGTTGCTAACCTCTTTCCTTGTACACACCAAATAGAGGGGCCGTGATGAGGGTTCCATGGCCCTAGATTAAAGCCCGTCATCCGGTCAGGGGGTATGGGTGTTTCCGGTTGGGACCGAGAGGGGGGCACCCCTTAGAGCGCGCGAATATAAATTTGATCCCATGCTACTCGAGGTTGTAGCCTCCCCGTCTCAGGGTTTTTCTTGAACGTTGCCTAGGATGATCCCTGGCAGCAGAATTTGGAATGGGTGTGTACTGGTTAGATGTGTTTCTTCTAAAACACCATAAACGGAACTGGTCCTTTGTGCCTACTGAGATCCGTTGGCTGTGGGTAAAGAGTACAAACTCTGCAGAGTCAAAACCATCCGAGTAACCGTGTCCATGATCAAGGACTTTGATCAACATATCAGTGTCAGTCTCAGTGACAGTCTCCGGAGGATAAACATGAAACTGAGAGTGGTAATCCCGGCTGAAAGTTATTCCCGTGGACGGACTAACCAGTTTATTATTATGTACTGAGTATTTCTTTGGGATGATTTAAATTCATGAGCTACTTGAATTCGAATAACTAAAAATTAGCCCTTTATGTGATGTCGCCCAGACGTCCGACTGTGGCATTCTTGTTATTTAGTTTTGATATAAGCCCTTTATGTGATGTCGCTCAGACGTCCGACTGTGGCATTCCTGTTATTTTATTTTGATATAAGCCCTTAATGTGATGTCGCTTAGATGTCCGACTGTGGCATTCTTGTTATTTACTTTTGATATAAGCCATTTATGTGATGTCGCTCAGACGTCCGACTGTGGCATTCCTGTTATTTGCTTTTGATATAAGCCCTTTATGTGATGTCGCTTAGACGTCCGACTGTGGCATTCTTGTTATTTAATTTTGATATAAGCCCTTTATGTGATGTCGCTCAGACATCCGATTGTGGCAACCTCGTTATTTACTTTCATTATAAGCCCTTTTCGAGATGTCGCTTAGACGTCCGACTGTGGCATGTACTGTCATTTACATTTCAATATAAGCCCTTTATGTGGTGTTGCCTTGACGCCCGACTGTGGCATGTTAATTTATTTTTCTTTTCGAGGCGTCGCTTCATACACCTGATCGGCCTTCAGTTATTTTATTAGGATTTCGGGAGGACTACCGCCTGACTTCCTTTCATTTATCATGCAATGCAAATTTATTACCTGACTGTGCATTACTAATCTGCTCATGTGCATCATGTTTGCATTTGTTATATCTTATGTCCAAAATGTCTTGCGAGTACATTCAAAGTACTCACTTGGCTTGTTGATTTGGCTAGATGTTGATGAAGGTGATCTTATGGATGAAGAGTTCGATAGAGAGTCCGACGCCTAGAGGAGTCCCAGTCAGTCCTGTGTGATCCTGGAGTTGGTCACTTGTTTTATATACGCTTCCGCTATCCTAATAAAATCATCGAGGCTCACTCCGACGCTTGATGAGCTGTAAGATTTGGAGTCATGTCACCCACTTCACTGTGGCATACCCACCACCACTTTTATTACGAGTCAGTAGTTATGACACCATACCCCTCTGTGTCATGTCCGCCTTTATGTATAATATCGGCGTGCTTGTAATAAATTGTTGAGCAGCCTCAGCTCAACCTTGTATAATACTTCTGGATTTCTGTATCAAGAATTTGTCTACCAATAAGGAGGATTCTTCTATACTGGTCAGATATAATGGTCAGTTTTTCAATAAATGTTTTATTGGAAAACCGGTCCTGACAACCTTGGTACCAGAGCCAGGCTGACTGTAGGAAGCCACTAGGTGCGATCGCTAATCGGTTATTAGCGTAATAAGTGCTATTTTAACATTTTGCATTTGTGGCAATTTTCCATTGGTCATCATAAATTTATGAATTGACTATCTGAATTTTTGTCTACATTTGTAGATGGCTGGCAGCGACTGTGAGTCACAGGTGTTTGCCAATGTACCTGAGGGATTTATCAAGCTTCTCATCTCAATCACCAAGGTCGCGATCGGGCCATCGGCTCGTCTGGAGTTCACACTCTACCAGCACAAGCTCAGTGAAAGCGTGTCTATGCACCAGGCCGCGGTGCAATTCAAGGGAGGACGTTCCGAATCACGCTGCTTCTGATTTGTTGGAAGGGCCATGCCTACGGAGAGGCATGCCATGCAGATGGCTGCCCGTGAGGCAATAGCTCGTCTCTGGGATGCTCTTCCTTCGATGAAGACTCGTCGCTACCACTACCTCCCATGCCATGTGCCATACACTTGTCACTATGCATTTGCTTGCACTAGGGGAGAGAGAGATGAGGATATTGAGATGCTAGTTGGGTATCTCAAAGCTCATGAGGCAGCCTTTGATAACCTCGTGGACGACTTTGTGGTTGCTCGTATGGACTTCTTTCAGGGTTGTTCCGCCAACAGGAGGGAGCTCCTCCATACAGCACCACCACTGACTTACGTCTCGTCCTCAGCATCCTATGCACCTGCCATCTTAGCCACCGCTCGCCGCCTGCCTACCACTGAGGAGTTTGACCAAGTCATTGCTCCTACTCCAGTCAGTGCTGCACCACCTGCCGTGCCCGCACCAGCTCCTCAAACCAGTACTTCGCGCCTGGAGCCTATTAGTGAGGAGGAGGTTGAGTCTCCAGCATCACTGGGTCTTACCCTCCGCAGGCAGAGGGAAGTTTTTACCATCTCTGACTGAGTGTGCCAAGCAGCCGTGCGATGTACCAGCTTGTATGATATGTTTATATGTATATAGGTTTGGTGAGAAGTAGTTTGTGTGCGCATCATGTAGGAACTCGGAGAAGTGCACTAGCCTAAATAGCATGTCAGGAAGGTGTACTCACATCCTGAGTGATGTATTGTATAATTATGGCTTGCGTGTAAGATATGTACTGAGCAGTCCTTCTCCATGTGAAATCAAGTATTTTTCTTGAAAAAAAAATTGAGTTCTTAAAATTCTGCCTTTGCAAAAATTATTTATTTTTGCCCCTCGGTTTTCTCATGAATTCTGCAAAAATACCCCAGAGTGGAAAATGCCTCGTCCCTGGACTCGTTCCATGCCAAGTCCGCCGGAGAAAAATTATGGTACCCAGACCAGTAACAATTTCACACAAGGGCAGTCAAGTCAGCAAGGCAGTGAAGCAGCATTTCCTCAAATATGCCGCCTTTATGAGCAAAGCCAGCAGCAGCATCAAGAAATGATGAACCATGTTATCAATATGGGAAATCACCGTGAACCATATCAGCAGCATTCCAAATTGTCTAAACTACAAAAGACACGTCCCCCAACGTTCTCTCGCACTGATAAACCTCTTGAGGCCGATGATTGGCTTCGAGACATTGAAAGGAAGTTAATTATTGCACAATGTTCGGACCATGAGAAGGTACTTTATGCACCTCACTACCTCACTGGAGCAGCTGCATCATGGTGGGAAAATTTCCTACACATGCACCCCAATGAAAATAACATCACCTGGGAAGAATTTCAAGAAGGTTTTCGTGGGGCGCACATTCCCAGAAGCATTATGAAGATCAAGAAAAGGGAGTTTGATGACCTCAAGCAGAGAAGCATGACAGTGACTGAGTACAATAGTCAGTTTACTCAATTATCTCATTATGCCAACGAAGAGCATATGACTGAGAATAAAAAGATGGAAAAATTTCTGGACGGTTTGGCACCAGCACTTAAATGCCAGCTGGTCGTACACACCTTTCCGGATTTCAAAACACTTTTGGACAAAGCTATTACATAGGAAAATGAACGCCGCAGCTTGGAGGATTTTCACAAGCGCAAAAGGGACAAAACTACTCATGCTCGCAACAATCGAAACAAGACTGGTTTTTAGAAAATTGGAGCGAACAAATCCCCAACCAGTGCTCCACACCCGAACAAAAAATTTCATGCAAGAGACAAGGATTTTACATATCGCCCAGGCGTTACTTGCTACACTTGTGGAGAGGAAGGACACTATGCCAAACAGTGCCCAAAACCAAGAAACTCGGCCCCCAAGCTGAACAACAGTGGTAATAATTCAACACCCAAGCGTAACAACTTCAACCCCAATAACAATCACAGGAAGGGTCACTTGAACCATGTGACCAAGGAGGAAGCACAGAATGCCCCGGATATCGTACTCGGTACTTTCCCTATCAACACAATACCTACCATGGTTTTGTTTGATTCTGGAGATTCTCACTCGTTCATTTCAAAGAAATTTGCTTTGCAACATGATTTTTCGATGCTTCCCCTGGAAAAATCCATGACCATCAAGTCCCCCGGGATTAAGCAAATCACTCAGAGTTACTGCCAAGGTGTGGTTATTGAGATTGAAGGACTAAAGTTTCAGGCAAACCTCATTGTATTGGAAAATAAGGGACTGGATGTTATCCTAGGAATGGACTGGTTAACCACCAACAAGGGATTTATCAACTGCTTCAATCGGACTGTAATTCTTACTCATCATCACGGGAAGACAATAAAAGTTGCAGCTCAAGAAAGGCCAGTATCACGGCAACCAAGGTTGAACAAGGTGGACGTTTCGGAGTTAAGAAAAGTTCCAGTGGTGTGTGAGTTCCCTGACGTATTCCTCGAAGAACTACCAAGCATGCCACCAGACCGGGAAATAGAGTTCATCATTGAACTAGCACCTGGAACAACCCCCATTTACAACAAGCCCTATAGAATGGCACCCTCCGAGTTGGTAGAATTAAAGAAGCAAATAAAAGAATTACTGGACAAAGGATTTATACGGGCCAGGTCCTCACCTTGGGGTTCACCAGTACTATTTGCCAAGAAAAGGGATGGGACACTGAGATTATGTATAGACTATCGAGCACTCAACATGGTCACCGTCAAGAACAAATATCCGATGCCATGGATAAATGATTTATTTGACCAGCTCGCACAAGCCAAAGTTTTCTCAAAAATTGATTTAACATCAGGGTATCATCAATTAAAAGTACGGACAGAAGATATCCCTAAGACAGCATTCACCTCCAGATACGGATTTTATGAATTTACAGTAATGTCATTTGGACTGACAAACGCCCTCTCATATTTTGTCCACTTCATGAACAAAGTGTTTATGAAATTTATGGACAAATTTGTTGTGGTGTTCATTGATGATATTCTGCTATACTCTAAGACGCCGGAAGAACATGCTGAGCATCTCAGAATTGTACTGGGAGAATTAAGGAAACATCAATTATATGCCAAATTGAGCAAATGTGAATTTTGGTTAAGACAGGTTGGTTTTCTGGGCCACGTATTGACCCAAGAAGGTGTTGCCATGGACCCCGAAAAAGTCAAGGCCATACTTGGCTGGAAGCCACCAGCCAACGTGACAGATGTGCGAAGTTTCCTGGGGATGGCTGGATATTACCGAAGGTTTATTGAGGGGTTCTCCACCCTAGAAAAACCAATGACACAGTTACTCAAGAAGGATAAGAAATTTGTATGGACTGAAGCTTGCGAGAAAAGTTTCCAAGAGCTCAAAAGGAAATTAACAACAGCACCAGTATTAGTTGTACCAGACATACACAAAAGTTTTGAAGTATATTGTGACGCATCCCGGAAGGGCCTCGGATGCGTACTAATGCAAGAAGGCAAAGTAGTCGCATACACTTCTCGGCAACTACGAAAGCATGAAGAAAACTATCCTACTCATGACTTGGAATTAGCAGCAGTCATTCATGCACTCAAAGAGTGGAGGCACTTTTTGCTTGGAAATTGTTGTGAAATATATACGGACCATAAAAGCCTGAAATATATTTTCACACAACTAGAACTCAATTTACGGCAACGGCGCTGGTTAGAATTAGTGAAAGATTATGACGTTGGCATTCACTACCATCCAGGAAAGGCGAATTTAGTGGCAGATGCTCTTAGTCGAAACCCTAGCTCGGGCAACGACAGTCTACAAAACTTGAGACCTGAATTTCAGCAGGAGTTCGCTAAACTCAACTTGGTGATGGTCACTAAAGGCAATGTGTCAAATTTGGAAATACAGCCCACCCTAATGGAACAGATTAAGAAGGCTCGACATGGACACCCCAGCATCGAAGGCATAAAAAGAAAAGTGAGTCTCGGCAAGGCCTCAGAATTCATCATAGACGACGAGGGAATATTATGGTACGAAGACAGACTTTGCGTACCAAATATAGAGGACCTCAAACAGCAAATTCTAGCCGAAGGCCACACCGCTCCATATTCAATCCACCCTGGAGGAACCAAAATGTACAAGGATATTCAGGAAAAAAATTGGTGGCACGGTATGAAGAGGGATATAGCCACATTCATTGCATGTTGTGATTCATGTCAGCGCATTAAAGCCGAGCACCAAAAACCAGCAGGACTATTACAGCCAAACAGGATACCTGAGTGGAAATGGGACGAGATTGGAATGGATTTTATTGTCGGACTACCTCGGTCATGACACGAAAATGATGCCATATGGGTCATCATAGATAGATTAACTAAGGTGGCACATTTCATCCCAGTAAAGACAACCCACACCACTCAGAAGCTTGCCAAACTTTATCTCTCCCGTATAGTTTGTCTGCATGGAATTCCAAAGACCATAATATCCGACAGAGGCACTCAGTTCATTTCTAGATTTTGGGATCATTTACAACAAGCTTTGGGAACTCAACTAGTATTCAGTACAGCATACCACCCCTAGACTGGAGGGAAAACTGAACGTGTGAACCAAATTCTAGAGGACATGCTAAGAGCATGTGTTCTCACCTACGGAACCAGTTGGGAAGAAAGCTTGCCATATGCCGAGTTCGCATACAACAACAGTTACCAAGCCAGTCTACAAATGGCACCTTTTGAAGCATTGTACGGGCGAAGATGTCATACCCCATTAAATTGGTCAGAAACAGGAGACAGTCGTATCTTCGGCCCAGACATGCTCATGGAAGCTGAGGAGAAAGTTAGACTAATCAGGGATCGACTCAAGATAGCCCAGAGCTGACAAAAGAGTTATTACGATCAAAAACATCAGGAAGTCAGCTTTCAACTCGGTGAATATGTGTATCTACGAGTATCACCTGTGAGGGGCCTGCAACAATTCAAAGTTAAAGGAAAGCTAGCACCATGGTTTATTGGACCCTTCTATGTGGTTGCACAAAAAGGCACAGTGGCCTACCAGCTAGACCTACCCAAAGAACTGTCAGACGTCCACGACGTGTTCCATGTCTCACAGTTGAGGAAATGTGTAAGCAACCTAGAAAAGCATGTATCTCACGAGAACATTGACATGCAACCAGACCTCACCTACGCGGAACGTCCAATAAAAATATTGGAGGGATCCGAAAGGAGGACCCGTCAGAAAACAATTAAGTTTTTCAAGGTTCAGTGGAGCAATCACACCGAGGATGAAGCAACATGGGAAAGAGAAGATTTTCTTCGGACAGAGTACCCACACCTATTTGAGGATCAGCTGAAATCTCGGGGACGATGTTTTTCCTAAGGGGGTAGGTGTTGTAACACTCCAAAAAATTTCATTTGGTTTTTATCAAATTCTTTATTTAAGTGGAAGGAGGTCATTTAAAAAAAATTCTAAGGGACTCTCCTTCTCAAAATTTTCATTTGTGACAAGTATTTTTTTATGGGTTCTTCCAAATCTTGATCTTTGGTCTTAAGGGTTTTTCATCTTATGTTGGCTCAACACAAATAACTTTGGAGGGATTTTACAAATCATTTCCATTAAAAAGAATTCCTATAAAATTATGGATTACTTCTTTCCATTTAAAAAATTTCTCTTTTGCCATGGCCTATGTAGAATATTTTTCTTCCAAAACCCACCTCCCCACTCTGGATCAAGCCAAGCATCCTATTCCAGGAAGTCTCAACCTCTTTTAAATTTTATTTCTATTTATTTGATCCTCAAGATCATTTCTTGTCATTTCTTTGGACTATGGTGGTTTACAAAGGAACTACCAAATTTCCTTTGAATCTTGATCCCAAATAAACTCCTCTAGCTAGTCCTTAGTACCCTCAACCTAGATCCATCAAGATCTACTAGTCCACGGTTCAAATTTTTCAATATTTGCTTGCTACAAGTTTGGACCAGATTTGCCATTTTTGGTGAAATTCATTCTTTTCTTTTTCCTAAAATTCTGAGATAATTCAGGCAGTCTCCAGATGCATCAAGAGATCACCTCACCAAGTCTCAGCTCAAGAAAAATCTTCCACGTGCTCAAATCATTTCATCGAATAGTTGGTGTGCACTGTTTCTGTTCAAATTCAGATTTCAGAATTTCAATTTTAGAGACAGTGTCGTTTTCGTCAGTCTGCAGCGTCAATCTCGCCAGTGGACGCGTTGGCGCCTTGCTCCCTGGTCCTCCTTCTTATCCAGTGCGCCGCACGGTCGTTTGGACGGGCGCAAGCGTCGGTGGCGACGTGTCTCGCCAGCGCCGGCGTCTTCGCGGTGGCAGAACCGCCCCTGGCGGTCAGCAGGGACTAGCCCTGCCATACGGCGCCGTCCAGCACCGCCCACACCACCAGGAGCCTCCGCGTGGCCGTCCTTTCCCCCTATGCGTGCTGCAAAGCCGTCGTCGTGGCTTGAGAGGCGCAGAGCGCGCTCTCTGCCGCCGACGAGCCCGTGAGGCCGTTCCGTCAAAACCACGGGAGCTGATCAAATCCGACCAAGGTTAGCCATTGGATGGTGCCAGTGGACCAATCCGCAGCTGCCCAGTCACCTAAACCGCCTGCCCGACCACTGCCTCACCGTAATCAGTCCCGGAGTAACCCCGTTCTCGGCAACCGCCTCGGACCGGCTATAAATGGAGGCCCCGAGCTCGTTCTCGACCCAGCACCTCCCCTCCTTGCCTCAGAACCTTGCCACACTCATCAGAAGGCCTCGGGAGAGCCTTCTTCCCCGACTCCGGCCGCCCCGATCTGCTTCGGCTCCAGCAAAATTTTCTCTAGTGAAGGCACCCCGGCCTCCCAGACTGTGCCAGCAACCTCCTAGTGCACCCACTCTTCTAACCTGAGCCCCAATCTGATGTTTGTAGCCCTCCTCGGCGAGATCCATCACCGCCCGAACCACCATCCGCCGGAGTGGAGGCCGCCGTCGATGTGGTGCTCGCCGACGACCAACTCCACCACCCATAGACGTGGGAGAGCTCCGTGAGTCCCTAGGTACCATCCCCTCCCCCTACCTCGCCATGGATCAACGCCGGCGACCACCGCAAGCCTCGGGCGCCGGTGGACTCCGTTTTGAGTTTTAAACCTGACAGGTGGGACCCCCTCGTCAGCCTCTCCTCTCTTATTCGAAGCGTTGTCTGAAAACGCCTTCGGGCAAAGTACGTTTTTCTTTTGGGTTGGCGTATTTCTAACCGAAGCGTTTTCTGTGTTTCTAAACTAGCCCCTGAAAAGTTCCTGTTTCACCATAGATTAGTCCCTGGACTAAAACCTTTATAACTTTTAAACAAAAGATGATTTTGAGTTGATTCTTTTTCTATCATCTTTATTTTTCTGTCTAGTTTTTTATCATATTTATTTGAAAAATATTTGGAGCAATTTTTATGCACACATGGTATTTACGTTAGTATCCGATTTCTTTTATACCGTAGATACAGAAGGAGGTGATGGAACCGCAAACTTCGCAGAGCTAGACTCCGACTACTCTGAACCAGGCAAGCATGTTTGAACCTTTGATATGATGAGTGTTTTGCATGTTTGCTTGAGTAATTTTCTCATGGCATGTTTATATAAGCAATTGTGAATGTTATATTGCATGCAAGGCAAGCTACAAGTGGACTTCGAAATATGATGTGTTCATATGATGGTGATATAACCTAATCATGTGGTGGCATGATAGGTGGTAAGCTGGTATTGTTGAAGCATGCCAGTCTTATGTCAACCGTTTAATTCCGGTATTATCGTGGATCAAGTCATGTCCCGTTCGTCCCTTTTTTGTGCCGCCAATTGTCTTCTGCAAAGAATGCGGTCTAGTCAGTTGCTAACCTCTTTCCTTGTACACACCAAATAGAGGGGCCGTGATGAGGGTTCAATGGCCCCGGATTAAAGCCCATCATCCGATCAGGGGGCATGGGTGTTTCCGGTTGGGACCGAGAGAGGGGCACCCCTTAGAGCGCGCGAATATAAATTTGATCCCATGCTACTCGAGGTTGTAGCCTCCCCATCTCAGGGTTTTTCTTGAACGTTGCCTAGGGTGATCCCTAGCAGCAAAATGTGGAATGGGTGTGTACTGGTTAGATGTGTTTCTTCTAAAACACCGTAAACGGAACTAGTCCTTTGTGACTACTGAAATCCGTTGGCTGTGGGTAAAGAGTACAAACTCTGCAGAGTCAAAACCATCCGAATAACCATGTCCATGATCAAGGACTTTGATCAACATATCAGTGTCAGTCTCAGTGAGAGTCTCTGGAGGATAAACATGAAACTGAGAGTGGTAATCCCGGCTGAAAGTTATTCCCGTGCACGGACTAACCAGTTTATTATTATGTACTGAGTATTTCTTTGGGATGATTTAAATTCATGAGCTACTTGAATTTGAATGACGAAAAATAAGCCCTTTATGTGATGTCGCCCAGACGTCCGACTGTGGCATTCTTGTTATTTAGTTTTGATATAAGCCCTTTATGTGATGTCGCTCAGACGTCCGACTGTGGCATTCCTGTTATTTGCTTTTGATATAAGCCCTTTATGTGATGTTGCTGAGACGTCCGACTGTGGCATTCTTGTTATTTACTTTTGATATAAGCCCTTTATGTGATGTCGCTCAGACGTCCGACTGTGGCATTCCTGTTATTTGCTTTTGATATAAGCCCTTTATGTGATGTCGCTTAGACGTCCGACTGTGGCATTCTTGTTATTTACTTTTGATATAAGCCCTTTATGTGATGTCGCTCAGACGTCCGATTGTGGCAACCTTGTTATTTACTTTCATTATAAGCCCTTTTCGAGATGTCGCTTAGACGTCCGATTGTGGCACGTACTGTCATTTACATTTCAATATAAGCCCTTTATGTGGTGTCACCTTGACGCCCGACTGTGGCATGTTAATTTATTTTTCTTTTCGAGGCGTCGCTTCATACACCTGATCGGCCTTCAGTTATTTTATTAGGATTCCGGGAGGACTACCGCTTGACTTCCTTTCATTTATCATGCAATGCAAATTTATTACCTGACTGTGCATTACTAATCTGCTCATGTGCATCATGTTTGCATTTGTTATATCTTATGTCCAAACTTTCTTGCGAGTACATTCAAAGTACTCACCTGTCTTGTTGATTTGGCCAGATGTTGACGAAGGCGATCTTATGGATGAAGAGTTCGATAGCGAGTCCGACGCCTAGAGGAGTCCCAGTCAGTCCCATGCGATCCTGGAGTTGGTCACTTGTTTTATATACGCTTCCGCTACCCTAATAAAATCATCGAGCCTCACTCCGACGCTTGATGAGCTGTAAGATTTGGAGTCATGTCACCCACTTCACTGTGACATACCCACCACCACTTTTATTACGAGTCAGTAGTTATGCCACCATACCCCTCTGTGTCATATCTGCCTTTATGTATAATATCGACGTGCTTGTAATAAATTGTTGAGCAGCCTCAGCTCAACCTTGTATAATACTTCTGGATTTCTGTATCAAGAATTTGTCTACCAGTAAGGAGGATTCTTCTATACTGGTCAGATATAATGGTCAGTTTTTTAGTAAATGTTTTATTGGAAAACCGGTCCTAATAGGCGTTTATTTGCACTGGTCGCCAACTTTGACAACCAGTGTATATGATATGCAGCTTTGTTCCCTATATTTGCACTGGTGGTGAACTTTAATGCCCAGTGGATGTAGTATGTGTAATAGCCGTGATAACCTAGCGTAAGTTGCTTGCTTATTTATTTCCTTGTTGTCTTGTTTATTTGTTTGCTTGTAGTCAGTGCAGTTCTTTTTCCGCGGTTTGCTAGTGGCCGCAATAACCTATTTTTTAAAACTAGGCCACAATAACCATGGGCTACATATTTACTGTATTTACCATGGGCCTCCTACGGGCCGTAGAAACAATGGGCATTCTACGGGCCGTATGATCGATCGGCCAAACATGGGCCAATAACAGACCGCATTATGGGCCGTAAACAGGCTAGATTTGAAATCGTCCGTTCATGGGCCGACCATAACGGGCCGTCGTTAATCGGCCGTATTTGATGACGTTACGAAAATGGCCCAAAGGATTAACGGGCCGCAAATGTGCCAATTGTCACCATAGGCTGAATTTGGCCGACAAGCAGAAAAGGCCACTAACGGGTCGTAATTAACCGAATGCTGGAAATAAGCCCAAGAATAAATGGGCCCTGAGAAGGCCAAAAGATAACACGGGTTGGAAATGGCCCAATGGAATAATGGGCCGTTAATGGGTATAAAGCGGTACACTATTCATTGCGGGCCAGATTCACCACGGGTCGTTAATGGGCCAAGAGTTACAAATGGCCTCGTATGGGCCAAAAGATATCATGGGCCGTACATGGGCCGAAAGTTACACCGGGCTGGAATCATATTGGACGACCCAGATGAAGCTACTGGGCTTAATTCCGATAGGCCGTAACGGGCCATGAGTTAGCGGGTCGTAAATGGGCTATATATGAATAGGCCGTTAACAGGCTTTCCATGGGCTGGCCCGTTATGTTTTGACCAAGTCAAACGGGCCGGCCTTTTCACCGGAATGGGCCTCCGTTGGGCCGTGCCACGTGTCGGCATATCATAGGCGCCTCTTGTCCAATGAATGGATGACATCTATCCCAACAGTGAGCCAAGACGTGTTTCCTCTGGCCAATGACAATTTTACATGTGGAAAATCCTCATTTGTCCGGGCTGTTAACGGGTTATCGGATCCAAAGTCGGACCCGATAGCGTAACGGCGACCCGTTATGGTGGATGCCACATGTTGGTCACCCTTGACGAAAGTACTTCTATGACGCGCGATTTATCGTCATGGAAGTGGACATTTCCGTGATGATAATTTTGGTAATGTCATGGAACACTTCTACGAAAGCACAGGTATGACTATCTTGATTCGGTCATAAAATTGTCATGGATGTACATGCATGACAGAAAATGTGACCTATTGTGACAAACACGTATCATCACGGAAGTGTGTTTTTTTGTAGTGCTAGAAGACGGAGCGGGGAGCGGGCCGGCTTCCAGCAGCCGGCCCGTCCTTCCCCTCAGAGTCTGCACTCACCCACTACGACAAGGCGGGGCGTAGCTACAATGCCGCCTGCTACCCCCGAATCCCGGAGGGGCGTGGATACAGTGTGCGCTAACCAGGCGGCCACTTACCCGCATGGCGCGGGACTGCAGCCATGCGACTCATGACACGACCTCCGTCATCAAGGATAGAGATACAACGAAAGGCAATCAACATGGCCCGCAGGCGGTGGGCCCTACCTGTTGGTCGGATTCTCGGCAACCGGCGGGGCCCTCCGGAGGCGGGCCCCAGCAGCCGGCGGAGAACCCGGCGACCTTAGACACTGACGTCCGGGTCCTACACTCGGTCGTATTACCGTTGTACCCCTGGGGGGTTGGCCTATAAAAGCCCTAGGGCTCACCCATGCAAAGGGTTCATCCCTCATTCCACACACCCACCATAGCTAGGAGAAGAGAGGTAGCTCTACCCTTCTTCCTCCTATAGCCACATAGCTCAGGAGCAACCTTGTACACATTTGATCATAGTCAACATTGCAGGAGTAGGGGTGTTATCTCTCCGGAGAGCCCCGAGCCTAGGTACGTCTCCTGTGCTAGCGAGCTCGTGCTCACTCTCGCTTCCGGAACCCGACGACATCCTCATGGCTCCACCCACGATATGCCACCCCCTAGCATCTGACGTGAGATTATCACGACAGTTGACGCCCACCATGGGGCCATCCACGGCGTCGGCCAGAGTTGTGTTCCGTACGGGAACCACTCTTCCCTCCGGTGAGCGTGTCGCGTCTGGCTTGATCAGCCAGCCTGATGCGTTCGTTTGCGCATGCACCAGCACATCGCCTAACATGGGAGCCATCTGCCCTGCAAGCTGCCTCATCGACCTCTTCGGGAAGTTTAGCCTCTCCATGAGCTCCTTGACGCAGCAAGACGCATGCGACCGCGCGATGGAAGCCGGCAAGCAGGACAAAAACCCTCTGCCCCGCTGTGAGAATGGAGCGACCTCCCGGTCCCCTAGTGGCGGCGGCCGCGGGCAGCGGAACCCGGAGCCGCCTGCTAGCTGCAGCTAGCACACTCGCCTGACGGTTGTGAACAGCCGGCAAATTCCTCCAAGGGCGGAGGACCGGCGCCAGCAGGATGAACGTCCGCCTCCACCCACAGGGAGAGGCTGGCCTCTCCAATGCCGGTTGACCACCCGACTCCGGGGGGCTGCTTGGCCCCCGTGAAATAGTCGGCGAGAATGATGCTCCTCACCGGATCGAGCGGCTGGCTTGGTCCCTGGCACTAGAGGAGGAGGATACAGTCGTCCCGGCCTGCTTCGGCCCCCGCATCCGTGACAAGCCCTTCCCCAAAGGGTTCTCGCTCCGTAGAGACACTCCCAAGTACACTAGGGCCGTGAAGCTGGAGGACTGGCTAACTGACTATGCCACGACAGTTGGTACGTCTCCAACGTATCTATAATTTTTGATTGCTCCATTCTATATTATCTACTATTTTGGACTATAGTGGGCTTTATTTTCCACTTCTATATTATTTTTGGGACTAACCTATTAACCGGAGCCCAGCCCAGAATTGATGTTTTTTGCCTATTTCAGTGTTTCGGAGAAACAGAATATCAAACGGAGTCCAAACGGAATAAAATCTTCGGGAACGTGATTTTCTCACCGAACGTGATCCAGGAGACTTGGACCCTACTCCAGGGGGTCAAAGAGGAGGTCACGAGGGTGGGGGCGCCCCCCCCTAGGGCGCACCCCCCTGCCTCGTGGGCCCCTCGGTGCTCCACCGACGTACTCCTTCCTCCTATATATACCTACGTACCCCCAAAAATCAGAACGGGAGCCAAAAACCTAATTCCACCGCCGCAACTTTCTGTATCCAGGAGATCCAATCTTGGGGCCTATTCCGAAGCTCCGCCGGAAGAGGGCCGTCATTACGGAGGGCTTCTACATCATCATAGCCTCTCCGATGAAGTGTGAGTAGTTTACCTCAGACCTTCGGGTCCATAGTTAGTAGCTAGATGGCTTCTTCTCTCTCTTTGAATCTCAATACAAAGTTCTCCCCCTCTCTTGTGGAGATCTATTCGATGTAATCTTCTTTTTGCGGTGTGTTTGTTGAGACCGATGAATTGTGGGTTTATGATCAAGTCTATCTATGAATAATATTTGAATCTTCTCTGAATTCTTTTATGTATGATTGGTTATCTTTTCAAGTCTCTTCGAATTATCCGTTTGGTTTGGCCAACTAGATTGGTAGTTCTTGCCATGGGAGAAATGCTTAGCTTTGGGTTCGATCTTGCGGTGTCCTTTCCCAATGACAGAAGGGGCAGCAAGGCACGTATTGCATCGTTGCCATCGAGGATAACAAGATGGGGTTTATTTCATATTGCATGAATTTATCTCTCTACATCATGTCATCTTGCTTAAGGTGTTACTCTATTTTTAACTTAATACTCTAGATGCATGCTGGATAGCGGTCGATGAGTGGAGTAATAGTAGTAGATGCAGAATCGTTTCGGTCTACTTGTCACGGACGTGATGCCTATATACATGATCATGCCTAGATATTCTCATAACTATGCTTAATTCTGTCAATTGCTCAACAGTAATTTGTTCACCCACCGTAGAATACTTATGCTCTTGAGAGAAGCCACTAGTGAAACCTATGGCCCCGGGGTCTATTCTCATCATATCAATCTCCATCACTTTAATCTTGCTTTGCTTTTTTACTTTGCTTTTACTTTTTACTTTGCATATTTATACCAAAAATACCAAAAAATATTATATCTATCAGATCTCACTCTCGTAAGTGACCGTGAAGGGATTGACAACCCCTAATCGTGTTGGTTGCGAGTAGCTATCGTTTTGTGCAGGTACGAGGGACTTGAGTGTGGCCTCCTACTGGATTGATACCTTGGTTCTCAAAAACTGAGGGAAATACTTACGCTACTCTGCTGCATCATCCCTTCCTCTTCGGGGAAAACCAACGCAAGCTCAAGACATAGCAAGAAGGATTTCTGGCGCCGTTACCGGGGAGTCTACACAAAAAGTCAAGATACCAAGTACCCATCGCAATCCCTATCTCTCGCATTACATTATTTGCCATTTGCCTCTCGTTTTCCTCTACCCCACTTCACCCTTGACGTTTTATTCGCCCTCTCTCTCTATCCTCCCTCTCTATTTGCCTCTTTTGCCCGCTTGCCTTTTTGTTTGCTTGTGTGTTAGATTGCTTGTTTGTCGCGATGGCTCAACCGAGATTTGGTGATCTCCACCTCAAAAGGTTAGATGAGATCGAAACCAACGTTAGGAAGTTTATGGTTTTGCAATTTGAGCATAATAATTTCTTTAGAAACGAGCTTAAGGAACAAAAAAGGTTTATGAGTTATATGAATAAATAGCTAGATGATATGTCTAGAGAATTTGATGGTATAAGATCCCAAATTGCTCGTCTAGAAAAGATGACTGCTGAAATTTCGGATATGCAAGCCACCTTAGTCAATAAGATGGCCGCTAAACCGAATGCCTATGAAAATCAAGATGAAGATCTAAAAGTTATTGATGTGTCCCCTATTAAATCTTTATTTTTCAATATGAATCTTGATGAAACTGAATATGATCTTCCTTTACCTAGAAGGCGTTCTAAAAATTCGGAGTATTTAGATCTTAATGATGAAATTGATGAAAGTGGGATTGAAAGAAATAAAAATCTAGATGTTGCTAAACCCACTATATTGGATTTCAAGGAATTTAATTATGTAAGTTTCTCTTTAATTGATTGTATTTCCTTGTTGCGATCCGTGCTAAATTCTCCACATGCTTATAGTCAAAATAAAGCCTTCACCGAACATATTGTTGATGCCTTGATGCAATCTTATGAAGAAAAACTTGAGTTGAAAGTTTCTATCCCGAGAAAACTCTATGATGAGTGGGAACCAACTATTAAAATTAAAATTAAAGATCATGAGTTTTATTCTTTGTGTGATCTGGGTGCTAGTGTCTCCACTATTCCCAAAACTTTGTGTGATTTACTAGATTTCCGAGATTTTGATGATTGCTCTCTAAACTTGCATCTTGCGGATTCCACTATTAAGAAACATATGGGAAGGATTAATGATGTTCTTATTGTTGCAAATAGGAATTATGTGCCAGTAGATTTCATTGTTCTTGATATAGATTGCAATCCTTCTTGCCCTATTATTCTTGGTAGACCTTTCCTTAGAACGGTTGGTGCGATTATTGATATGAAGGAAGGGAATATTAGATTTCAATTTCCATTAAAAAAGGGCATGGAACACTTTCCAAGAAAGAAAATAAAATTGCCATATGAAACTATCATGAGAGCCACTTATGGATTGCCTACCAAAGATGGCAATACCTAGATCTATCCTCGCTTTTATTCCTAGCTAGGGGCGTTAAACGATAGCGCTTGTTGGGAGGCAACCCAATTTTTTTTTATTCCTTGATTTTTGCTCCTGCTTAGTACTAAATAAATTATTTATCCTCTGTTTTGGTTGTGTTTTTTGTGTTTAATTAGTGTTTGTGCCAAGTAGAACCGTTGGGAAGACTTGGGGAAAGTCTTGTTGAACTTGCTGTAAAAAACAGAAACTTTAGCGCTCATGAGAACTGCTGTTATTTTTATTTGAAGAGTGCTATTTAGTTAATTATTTTTGCATATGATTAATAGATAAATTACTCACGTCCAGCAATTTATTTTAGAATTTTTGGGGTTCCAGATCTTGCGCTATCTACATATTACTACAGACTGTTCTGTTTTTGACAGATTCTGTTTTTCGTGTGTTGTTTGCTTATTTTGATGAATCTATGGCTAGTAAAATAGTTTATAATCAATAGAGAAGTTGGAATACAGTAGGTTTAACACCAATATAAATAAATAATGAGTTCATTACAGTACCTTGAAGTGCTCTTTTGTTTTCTTTCGCTAACGGAGCTCACGAGTTTTCTTCTTTAAGTTTTGTGTTGTGAAGTTCTCAAGTTTTGGGTGAATTCTTGTGATGGATTATGGAACAAGGAGTGGCAAGAGCCTAAGCTTGGGGATGCCCATGGCACCCCCAATATAATCCAAGGACACCAAAAAGTGAAAGCTTGGGGATGCCCCGAAAGGCATCCCCTCTTTCGTCCACTTCCATCGGTACTTTACTTGGAGCTATATTTTTATTCACCAACATGATATGTGTTTTGCTTGGAGCGTCTTGTATTATTTGTGTCTTTGTGTATTAGTATTCCAGAATCATCCTTGATGTACACACCTTTTGAGAGAGCCATACATGAATTAAAATTTGATAGAATACTCTATGTGCTTCACTTATATCTTTTGAGCTAAGTAGTTTTTCTCTATGTGCTTCACTTATATCTTTTGAGCTAAGTAGTTTTGCTCTATGTGCTTCACTTATATCTTTTGAGCTAAGTAGTTTTGCTCTATGTGCTTCACTTATATCTTTTGAGTGTTATAATGTTGCTCTATGTGCTTCGCTTAGATCTTTTAGAGCACGGTGGTGGATTTGTTTTAAAGAAACTATTGATCTCTCATGCTTCACTTAAATTATTTTGAGAGTCTCTTAATAGCATGGTAATTTTCTTAATAATAATATGCTTGGTATTCAAGATTTGTGAAACTTTCTTTTGAGTGTGTTGAATACTAAGAAAAGATTGAAACATGATAATTGTATTGAGATATGGAGGTGATAATATTAAAGTCGTGCTAGTTGAGTAGTTGTGAATTTAAAGAATACTTGTGTTAAAGTTTGTGATTCCTATAGCATGCACGTATGGTGAACCATTATGTGATGAAGTCGGAGCATGATTTATTTATTGATTGTCTTCCTTATGAGTGGCGGTCGGGGACGAGCGATGGTCTTTTCCTACCAATCTATCCCCCTAGGAGCATGCGCGTAATACTTTGCTTTGATAACTTCTAGATTTTTGCAATAATTATATGAGTTCTTTATGACTAATGTTGAGTCCATGGATTATACGCACTCTCACCCTTCCATCTTTGCTAGCCTCTCTAATACCGGGCACCTTTCGCCGGTATCATACACCTACCATATACCTTCCTCAAAACAGCCACCATACCTACCTATTATGGCATTTCCATAGCCATTCCGAGATATATTGCCATGCAACTTTCCACCATCTAGTTCATCATGACACATTCATCATTGTCATATTGCTTAGCATGATCATGTAGTTGACATAGTATTTGTGGTGAAGCCACTGTTCATAATTTTTCATATTTGTCACTCTTGATTCATTGCATATCCCGGTACACCGCTGGAGGCATCCATATAGAGTCATACTTTGTTTTAGAATCGAGTTGTAATCATTGAGTTGTAAATAAATAGAAGTGTGATGATCATCATTCAATAGAGCATTGTCCCAAAAAAGGAGAAAGGCCAAAGAAAAAAAAGAAAATAAATAAAAAGGGGCAATGCTACTATCCTTTTTTCCACACTTGTGCTTCAAAGTAGCACCATGATATAGCGAGTCTCATATATTGTGCTTCAAAGTAGCACCATGTTCTTCATATAGAGAGTCTCATATGTTGTCACTTACATATACTAGTGGGAATTTTACATTATAGAACTTGGCTTGTATATTCCAATGATGGGCTTCCTCAAATTGCCCCAGGTCTTCGTGAGCAAGCAAGTTGGATGCACACCCACTAGTTTCTTTTGTTGAGCTTTCATACATTTATAGCTCTAGTGCATCCGTTGCATGGCAATCCCTACTCACTCACATTGATATCTATTGATGGGCATCTCCTAGCCCGTTGATACGCCTAGTTGATGTGAGACTATCTTCTCCTTTTTGTCTTCTCCACAACCACCATTCTGTTCCACCTATAGTGCTATATCCATGGCTCACGCTCATGTATTGCGTGAAGATTGAAATTTTTTTGAAAAAGTTAAGAGTATGAAACAATTGCTTGGCTTGTCATCAGGGTTGTGCATGATTTAAATATTTTGTGTGGTGAAGATGGAGCATAGCCAGACTATATGATTTTGTAGGGATAACTTTCTTTGGCCATGTTATTTTTACAAGACATAATTGCTTGGTTAGTATGCTTGAAGTATTATTATTTTTATGTCAATATAAACTTTTGTCTTGAATCTTTCAAATCTGAATATTCATACCACAATTAAGAATATTTGCATTGAAATTATGCCAAGTAGTACTCCGCACCAAAAATTCTCTTTTTATCATTTACCTACTCAAGGACGAGCAGGAATTAAGCTTGGGGATGCCTAATACGTCTCCAACGTATCTATAATTTTTGATTGCTCCATGCTATATTATCTACTGTTTTGGACTATATTGGACTTTATTTTCCACTTTCATATTATTTTCGGGACTAACCTATTAACCGGAGGCCCGGCCCAGAAATGCTGTTTTTTGCCTATTTCAGTGTTTCGGAGAAACAGAATATCAAACGGAGTCCAAACAGAATAAAATCTTCGGGAACGTGATTTTCTCACCGAACATGATCCAGGAGACTTGGACCCTACTCCACGGGATCAAAGAGGAGGTCACGAGGGTGGGGGCGCCCCCCCCCCTAGGGCGCGCCCCCGGCCTCGTGGGCCCCTCGGTGCTCCACCGACGTACTCCTTCCTCCTATATATACCTAATACCTACGTACCCCCAAACGATCAGAACGGGAGCCAAAAACCTAATTCCACCGCCGCAACTTTCTGTATCCACGGGATCCCATCTTGGGGCATGTTCCGAAGCTCCGCCGGAAGAGGGTCGTCATCACGGAGGGCTTCTACATCATCATAGCCTCTCCGATGAAGTGTGAGTAGTTTACCTCAGACCTTCGGGTCCATAGTTAGTAGCTAGATGGCTTCTTTTCTCTCTTTGAATCTCAATACAAAGTTCTCCCCCTCTCTTGTGGAGATCTATTCGATGTAATCTTCTTTTTGCGGTGTGTTTGTTGAGACCGATGAATTGTGGGTTTATGATCAAGTCTATCTATGAATAATATTTGAATCTTCTCTGAATTCTTTTATGTATGATTGGTTATCTTTTCAAGTCTCTTCGAATTATCCGTTTGGTTTGGCCAACTAGATTGGTAGTTCTTGCCATGGGACAAATGCTTAGCTTTGGGTTCGATCTTGCGGTGTCCTTTCCCAATGACAGAAGGGGCAGTAAGGCACGTATTGCATCGTTGCCATCGAGGATAACAAGATGGGGTTTATTTCATATTGCATGAATTTATCTCTCTACATCATGTCATCTTGCTTAAGGTGTTACTCTATTTTTAACTTAATACTCTAGATGCATGCTGGATAGCGGTCGATGAGTGGAGTAATAGTAGTAGATGCAGAATCGTTTCGGTCTACTTGTCACGGATGTGATGCCTATATACATGATCATGCCTAGATATTCTCATAACTATGCTTAATTCTGTCAATTGCTCAACAGTAATTTGTTCACCCACCGTAGAATACTTATGCTCTTGAGAGAAGCCACTAGTGAAACCTATGGCCCCGGGGTCTATTCTCATCATATCAATCTCCATCACTTTAATCTTGCTTTGCTTTTTTACTTTGCTTTTACTTTTAAATTTGCATATTTATACCAAAAATACCAAAAAATATTATATCTATCAGATCTCACTCTCGTAAGTGACCGTGAAGGGATTAACAACCCCTAATCGTGTTGGTTGCGAGTAGCTATCGTTTTGTGCAGGTACGAGGGACTTGAGTGTGGCCTCCTACTGGATTGATACCTTGGTTCTCAAAAACTGAGGGAAATACTTACGCTACTCTGCTGCATCATCCCTTCCTCTTCGGGGAAAACCAACGCAAGCTCAAGACATAGCAAGAAGGATTTCTGGCGCCGTTACCGGGGAGTCTACACAAAAAGTCAAGATACCAAGTACCCATCGCAATCCCTATCTCTCGCATTACATTATTTGCCATTTGCCTCTCGTTTTCCTCTACCCCACTTCACCCTTGACGTTTTATTCTCCCTCTCTCTCTATCCTCCCTCTCTATTTGCCTCTTTTGCCCGCTTGCCTTTTTGTTTGCTTGTGTGTTAGATTGCTTGTTTGTCGCGATGGCTCAACCGAGATTTGGTGATCTCCACCTCAAAAGGTTAGATGAGATCGAAACCAACGTTAGGAAGTTTATGGTTTTGCAATTTGAGCATAATAATTTCTTTAGAAACGAGCTTAAGGAACAAAAAAGTTTTATGAGTTATATGAATAAAGAGCTAGATGATATGTCTAGAGAATTGATGGTATAAGATCCCAAATTGCTCGTCTAGAAAAGATGACTGCTGAAATTTCGGATATGCAAGCCACCTTAGTCAATAAGATGGCCGCTAAACCGAATGCCTATGAAAATCAAGATGAAGATCTAAAAGTTATTGATGTGTCCCCTATTAAATCTTTGTTTTGCAATATGAATCTTGATGAAACTGAATATGATCTTCCTTTACCTAGAAGGCGTTCTAAAAATTCGGAGTATTTAGATCTTAATGATGAAATTGATGAAAGTGGGATTGAAAGAAATAAAAATCTAGATGTTGCTAAACCCACTATATTGGATTTCAAGGAATTTAATTATGAAAGTTTCTATTTAATTGATTGTATTTCCTTGTTGCGATCCGTGCTAAATTCTCCACATGCTTATAGTCAAAATAAAGCCTTCACCGAACATATTGTTGATGACTTGATGCAATCTTATGAAGAAAAACTTGAGTTGAAAGTTTCTATCCCGAGAAAACTCTATGATGAGTGGGAACCAACTATTAAAATTAAAATTAAAGATCATGAGTTTTATTCTTTGTGTGATCTGGGTGCTAGTGTCTCCACTATTCCCAAAACTTTGTGTGATTTACTAGATTTCCGAGATTTTGATGATTGCTCTCTAAACTTGCATCTTGCGGATTCCACTATTAAGAAACATATGGGAAGGATTAATGATGTTCTTATTGTTGCAAATAGGAATTATGTGCCAGTAGATTTCATTGTTCTTGATATAGATTGCAATCCTTCTTGCCCTATTATTCTTGGTAGACCTTTCCTTAGAACGGTTGGTGCGATTATTGATATGAAGGAAGGGAATATTAGATTTCAATTTCCATTAAAAAAGGGCATGGAACACTTTCCAAGAAAGAAAATAAAATTGCCATATGAAACTATCATGAGAGCCACTTATGGATTGCCTACCAAAGATGGCAATACCTAGATCTATCCTCGCTTTTATTCCTAGCTAGGGGCGTTAAACGATAGCGCTTGTTGGGAGGCAACCCAATTTTTTTTTATTCCTTGATTTTTGCTCCTGCTTAGTACTAAATAAATTATTTATCCTCTGTTTTGGTTGTGTTTTTTGTGTTTAATTAGTGTTTGTGCCAAGTAGAACCGTTGGGAAGACTTGGGGAAAGTCTTGTTGAACTTGCTGTAAAAAACAGAAACTTTAGCGCTCATGAGAACTGCTGTTATTTTTATTTGAAGAGTGCTATTTAGTTAATTATTTTTGCATATGATTAATAGATAAATTACTCACGTCCAGCAATTTATTTTAGAATTTTTGGGGTTCCAGATCTTGCGCTATCTACATATTACTACAGACTGTTCTGTTTTTGACAGATTCTGTTTTTCGTGTGTTGTTTGCTTATTTTGATGAATCTATGGCTAGTAAAATAGTTTATAATCAATAGAGAAGTTGGAATACAGTAGGTTTAACACCAATATAAATAAATAATGAGTTCATTACAGTACCTTGAAGTGCTCTTTTGTTTTCTTTCGCTAACGGAGCTCACGAGTTTTCTTCTTTAAGTTTTGTGTTGTGAAGTTCTCAAGTTTTGGGTGAATTCTTGTGATGGATTATGGAACAAGGAGTGGCAAGAGCCTAAGCTTGGGGATGCCCATGGCACCCCCAATATAATCCAAGGACACCAAAAAGTGAAAGCTTGGGGATGCCCCGAAAGGCATCCCCTCTTTCGTCCACTTCCATCGGTACTTTACTTGGAGCTATATTTTTATTCACCAACATGATATGTGTTTTGCTTGGAGCGTCTTGTATTATTTGTGTCTTTGTGTATTAGTATTCCAGAATCATCCTTGATGTACACACCTTTTGAGAGAGCCATACATGAATTAAAATTTGATAGAATACTCTATGTGCTTCACTTATATCTTTTGAGCTAAGTAGTTTTTCTCTATGTGCTTCACTTATATCTTTTGTGCTAAGTAGTTTTGCTCTATGTGCTTCACTTATATCTTTTGAGCTAAGTAGTTTTGCTCTATGTGCTTCACTTATATCTTTTGAGTGTTATAATGTTGCTCTATGTGCTTCGCTTAGATCTTTTAGAGCACGGTGGTGGATTTGTTTTAAAGAAACTATTGATCTCTCATGCTTCACTTAAATTATTTTGAGAGTCTCTTAATAGCATGGTAATTTTCTTAATAATAATATGCTTGGTATTCAAGATTTGTGAAACTTTCTTTTGAGTGTGTTGAATACTAAGAAAAGATTGAAACATGATAATTGTATTGAGATATGGAGGTGATAATATTAAAGTCGTGCTAGTTGAGTAGTTGTGAATTTAAAGAATACTTGTGTTAAAGTTTGTGATTCCTATAGCATGCACGTATGGTGAACCATTATGTGATGAAGTCGGAGCATGATTTATTTATTGATTGTCTTCCTTATGAGTGGCGGTCGGGGACGAGCGATGGTCTTTTCCTACCAATCTATCCCCCTAGGAGCATGCGCGTAATACTTTGCTTTGATAACTTCTAGATTTTTGCAATAATTATATGAGTTCTTTATGACTAATGTTGAGTCCATGGATTATACGCACTCTCACCCTTCCATCTTTGCTAGCCTCTCTAATACCGGGCACCTTTCGCCGGTATCATACACCTACCATATACCTTCCTCAAAACAGCCACCATACCTACCTATTATGGCATTTCCATAGCCATTCCGAGATATATTGCCATGCAACTTTCCACCATCTAGTTCATCATGACACATTCATCATTGTCATATTGCTTAGCATGATCATGTAGTTGACATAGTATTTGTGGTGAAGCCACTGTTCATAATTTTTCATATTTGTCACTCTTGATTCATTGCATATCCCGGTACACCGCTGGAGGCATCCATATAGAGTCATACTTTGTTTTAGAATCGAGTTGTAATCATTGAGTTGTAAATAAATAGAAGTGTGATGATCATCATTCAATAGAGCATTGTCCCAAAAAAGGAGAAAGGCCAAAGAAAAAAAAGAAGGCCCAAAAAAAGAAAATAAATAAAAAGGGGCAATGCTACTATCCTTTTTTCCACACTTGTGCTTCAAAGTAGCACCATGATATAGCGAGTCTCATATATTGTGCTTCAAAGTAGCACCATGTTCTTCATATAGAGAGTCTCATATGTTGTCACTTTCATATACTAGTGGGAATTTTACATTATAGAACTTGGCTTGTATATTCCAATGATGGGCTTCCTCAAATTGCCCCAGGTCTTCGTGAGCAAGCAAGTTGGATGCACACCCACTAGTTTCTTTTGTTGAGCTTTCATACATTTATAGCTCTAGTGCATCCGTTGCATGGCAATCCCTACTCACTCACATTGATATCTATTGATGGGCATCTCCATAGCCCGTTGATACGCCTAGTTGATGTGAGACTATCTTCTCCTTTTTGTCTTCTCCACAACCACCATTCTGTTCCACTTATAGTGCTATATCCATGGCTCACGCTCATGTATTGCGTGAAGATTGAAATTTTTTTGAAAAAGTTAAGAGTATGAAACAATTGCTTGGCTTGTCATCAGGGTTGTGCATGATTTAAATATTTTGTGTGGTGAAGATGGAGCATAGCCAGACTATATGATTTTGTAGGGATAACTTTCTTTGGCCATGTTATTTTTACAAGACATAATTGCTTGGTTAGTATGCTTGAAGTATTATTATTTTTATGTCAATATAAACTTTTGTCTTGAATCTTTCAAATCTGAATATTCATACCACAATTAAGAAGATTTGCATTGAAATTATGCCAAGTAGTACTCCGCACCAAAAATTCTCTTTTTATCATTTACCTACTCAAGGACGAGCAGGAATTAAGCTTGGGGATGCCTAATACGTCTCCAACGTATCTATAATTTTTGATTGCTCCATGCTATATTATCTACTGTTTTGGACTATATTGGACTTTATTTTCCACTTTCATATTATTTTCGGGACTAACCTATTAACCGGAGGCCCGGCCCAGAAATGCTGTTTTTTGCCTATTTCAGTGTTTCGGAGAAACAGAATATCAAACGGAGTCCAAACAGAATAAAATCTTCGGGAACGTGATTTTCTCACCGAACATGATCCAGGAGACTTGGACCCTACTCCACGGGATCAAAGAGGAGGTCACGAGGGTGGGGGCGCCCCCCCCTAGGGCGCGCCCCCGGCCTCGTGGGCCCCTCGGTGCTCCACCGACGTACTCCTTCCTCCTATATATACCTAATACCTACGTACCCCCAAACGATCAGAACGGGAGCCAAAAACCTAATTCCACCGCCGCAACTTTCTGTATCCACGGGATCCCATCTTGGGGCATGTTCCGAAGCTCCGCCGGAAGAGGGTCGTCATCACGGAGGGCTTCTACATCATCATAGCCTCTCCGATGAAGTGTGAGTAGTTTACCTCAGACCTTCGGGTCCATAGTTAGTAGCTAGATGGCTTCTTTTCTCTCTTTGAATCTCAATACAAAGTTCTCCCCCTCTCTTGTGGAGATCTATTCGATGTAATCTTCTTTTTGCGGTGTGTTTGTTGAGACCGATGAATTGTGGGTTTATGATCAAGTCTATCTATGAATAATATTTGAATCTTCTCTGAATTCTTTTATGTATGATTGGTTATCTTTTCAAGTCTCTTCGAATTATCCGTTTGGTTTGGCCAACTAGATTGGTAGTTCTTGCCATGGGACAAATGCTTAGCTTTGGGTTCGATCTTGCGGTGTCCTTTCCCAATGACAGAAGGGGCAGCAAGGCACGTATTGCATCGTTGCCATCGAGGATAACAAGATGGGGTTTATTTCATATTGCATGAATTTATCTCTCTACATCATGTCATCTTGCTTAAGGTGTTACTCTATTTTTAACTTAATACTCTAGATGCATGCTGGATAGCGGTCGATGAGTGGAGTAATAGTAGTAGATGCAGAATCGTTTCGGTCTACTTGTCACGGACGTGATGCCTATATACATGATCATGCCTAGATATTCTCATAACTATGCTTAATTCTGTCAATTGCTCAACAGTAATTTGTTCACCCACCGTAGAATACTTATGCTCTTGAGAGAAGCCACTAGTGAAACCTATGGCCCCGGGGTCTATTCTCATCATATCAATCTCCATCACTTTAATCTTGCTTTGCTTTTTTACTTTGCTTTTACTTTTTACTTTGCATATTTATACCAAAAATACCAAAAAATATTATATCTATCAGATCTCACTCTCGTAAGTGACCGTGAAGGGATTGACAACCCCTAATCGTGTTGGTTGCGAGTAGCTATCGTTTTGTGAAGGTACGAGGGACTTGAGTGTGGCCTCCTACTGGATTGATACCTTGGTTCTCAAAAACTGAGGGAAATACTTACGCTACTCTGCTGCATCATCCCTTCCTCTTCGGGGAAAACCAACGCAAGCTCAAGACGTAGCAACAGTCAGCATAGCAAACGGCAACAAGCACATTGTCGTGAAGTATGTTCTGCTCATGCTTCAGGGCACGGGCCGAACATGGCTGAACAGCCTCAAGCCCAAAAGCATCAACAACTAGTTGGACTTTAGCGACATCTTCGTCCGCAACTTCACCAGCACCTACAAGCGCCCCCCCCCAAGCCTCGCCGCTCTCCATGTGTGTTCAGCGTCCGACCGAGTCCACCCACGACTACTTGACACGCTGGGCCACGTTGTGCATCTCCTGCGAAGGGGTACACGAGGTGCAGGCCATCGAGTACTTCACAGGCGGGTGTAGAGAGGGCACCCTTCTCAAGCACAAGCTTCTGTGCAACGATTCGGCTACCTTGGACGAGCTTCTAGTCGTGGCGGACAAGTACGCCACGGTCGACTCCTCCATGAAGTCGGAGATCCGGGTTGACGTGCCCGGGAAGGTGATCCCACCGGCTTCTCAAGCTCCGAATAGTGACTCCAACCGGCGCCAACAGCCGAATGACAACAAGCGCAAGGCCCAGCAGTCGTCTTCCAATAGCCGACAAGTGGCCACCGTCGAGGATCAATAGCCGGCCGGGCAACCCGGTCCCAAGCGTCAGCGGGGCGGCAAGGGTGCCTGGCTGCCTGCCTTCTCCTTCGAGCAAGCCCTCGATGCCCCATGCAAGTTCCACAGCGGCACGAAGCCGTCCAACCATACCACCCGGCAGTGCAGCTGGCTCACCCGAATCACTAAGGGTGAGGGCTTGCCGCTCCTCCTCCCAGCCCGGCGGCTCCGGCTCCCCTGCAGCCGGCCTACCCTGCCAGCATGCTCCAAGATGAATTCCCCAATGAGAATGCCACCTATGTCGTCTTCACCAGCGAAGCCGATGACAAGCACACTCGGTGTCAGCAGTACCGTGAGGTGAATGCCATTGTTTCAGAGGTCCCGCAATTTATGCACTGGTCCGAGAGGCCCATCACCTGGAGCCGTGATGACCATCCGGCTGTGATGCTTCGCCGGGTGCTTATACCATGGTGCTGGACTCCACCTTCTCAACTGAGAGGCAGGCGTGCCACTTCTCCCGAGTCCCTCTAGATGGTGGCAGCAGCATCAACATCCTCTACCGCAACACCATGGAAAAGCTGGGCATCAAGGAAAAGCAACTCCTGCCCAGCCGGACTGTGTTCCATGGCATTGTCCCTGGCCTTTCCTGCTCTCCAATCGGCAAGATCAAGATCGATATCCTGTTCGGCAACAAGACCCACTTCCGCTGTGAGCCAATCTGGTTCAAAGTGGTCGACCTGGACAACCCCTACCACGCGCTCTTGGGTCGACCGGCACTAGCCAACTTCATGGCGGTTCTGCATTACACATACCTGAAGATGAAGATGACGGGTCCCAAGGGCATCATCACCATTGCCGACGACTACCAGAAGTCGCTCACGTGCGCCGCAGCCAGCTCCCTGCTGGCCGGGTCCCTCATCATCACCGCAGAGAAGCGTCTCCTTGACTGGGTTGTGGCCATGGCTAGCGAGCAGCCGGCCATGCCGTCTGACCCCAAGGACATTGAGGCCGATGGATCCTTCCAGTCGGCCAAGGAAGCCAAGAAGATCATCTTGGATCCAGCGCACTCAGAGAAGTACGCTGTTGTGGGGGCTAACCTCGACAGCAAATAGGCAAGCAAGCTCGTCGACTTCCTTTATGAGAATCGGGACATCTTTGCATGGTATCCAAAGGACATGTCGGGTGTTCCAAGGGAGTACGCCGAGCACAAACTGCATGTGCGATCGAATGCTAAGCTGATCAAACAACCCCTCCGCCACCTATCAGAAGAGAAGGATCATTGGTGAAGAAATCGCCCGGCTTCTGGCAGCCGGCTTCATCATGGAAGTGTTCTACCCGGACTGGCTTGCCAACCCAGTTCTCGTTTTGAAGAAAAACAACAAGTGGTGCATGTGTATTGACTACACGAGCCTCAACAAAGCCTGCCCCAAGAATCCATTTGCCTTGCCCCGGACTGATCAAGTGATCGACTCCATGGCCGACTGCGAGCTGTTGTCCTTTTTGGACGCCTACTCCGGCTACCACCAGATCAAGCTAGACCCGACTGATCGGCTAAAGACCGCCTTCATCACCCCTTTCGGCGCCTTCTGCTACATCACCATGATGTTCGGCTTGAGGAACGTTGGTGCCACCTTTCAACATGCATGCAGAAGAGCCTCCTGGAGCAACTCGGCAGGAACTCCCACATCTATGTGGATGACATAGTGGTGAAGACGGAGAAGCGCGGCACCCTTTTGGAGGATATCAAGGAGACCTTAGCTTACCTATGTCATTTTCAGATCAAGCTCAACCCGGAGAAGTGTGTCTTCGGAGTGCCAGCTGGCCAGCTCCTTGGTTTAATTGTTTTCGAGCGCGGGATCGAGTGCAACCCCGTGAAGATCAAGGCCATTGAGCGGATGAATAAGCTGACCCAACTGCGGGACGTCCAGAAGTTCACCGGGTGCCTAGCATCTCTCAGCCGGTTCATCAGCCGGTTGGGCGAGAAGGCCCTCCCTCTATACCAGCTAATGAAGAAAACCACATGCTTCGAGTGGACCGACCAGGCGGACGAGGCTTTCCTCCAGCTCAAGTGGATGCTATCCACGCCGCCTGTTCTGGCCACTCTGGCTGCTAAAGATCCCATGCTCCTCTACATCACCACCACCAACCGGGTCGTCAGCACAGTGATCGTTGTCGAACGCCCAGAAGCCGGCAGGGCGCAGCAGGTCTACTACCTGAGCAAGGTGTTGTCCGCCTCCAAGCAGAACTACCCCCACTACCAAAAGATGTGGTACGGCATGTACTTTGCCGCCAAGAAGTGGAAGTAGTACTTCTAGGAGCACACCATCATGGTCGTCTGCACCGCCCCCTTGCCGAGATCATGGGAAACCGAGATGCCTCGGGCCGGGTGGCTAAGTGGGCCATTGAGCTGGCTCCCCACACCATCCTCTACCAGCCCCACACCGCCATCAAGTCCCAAGCACGGGTCGACTTCCTTGTTGATTGGGCCGAGACCCAGTACCTACCGCCAGTGCCGGATTCCACACACTGGCGGATGCACTTCGAAAGCTTGAAGATGCACACCGGTTTGGGAGAGGACATTGTCCTCACCTCTCCCAAAGGTGACAAGCTGAAGTACATGTTGCAGATCCATTTTGCCACCTCCAACAAGGTGGCCGAGTACGAGGAACTCATCCACGGGCTCCGACTATCCAAGGAGATCGGCATCTGATGTCTGCTAGGACTACGTCGGTATTTCCCCAAAGAGGAAGGGATGATGCAGCACAACGACGATAGGTATTTCCCTCAGTGATGAGACCAAGGATATCGAACCGGTAGGAGAACCAAGCAACTCTACGTAAACAACACCTGCACACAAATAACAAATACTCGCGACCTGACGTGTTAAAGGGGTTGTCAATCCCTTTCGGGTAACGGCGCCAGAAATTGGCAAACGGACGTGAGAGAGTTGTAAATATTGATAGATTGAACGCCAAATAAAATAAAGTGCAGTGAAGTATTTTTATATTTTTTTAATATATCTGAAAATAAAAGCAAATAAAATAGATCGCAAAGGCAAATATATTAAAGAAGAGACCCGGGGGCCGTAGGTTTCACTAGTGGCTTCTCCCGAGAAAAATAGCAAATGGTGAGTAGACAAATTACTGTTGGGCAATTGATAGAACTTCAAATAATCATGACGATATCTAGGCAATGATCATTATATAGGCATCACATCCAAGATTAGTAGACCGACTCCTGCCTGCATCGACTACTATTACTCCACACATCAACCGCTATCCAGCATGCATCTAGTGTATTAAGTTCATGGAGAAACGGAGTAATGCAATAAGAACGATGACATGATGTAGACAAGATCTATTTATGTAGAAATAGACCCCATATTGTTATCCTTAATAGCAATGATACATACCTGTCAGTTCCCCTTCTGTCACTGGGATCAAGCACCGTAAGATCGAACCCATCACAAAGCACCTCTTCCCATTGCAAGATAAATAGATCAAGTTGGCCAAAAAACCAAATATCAGAGAAGAAATACGAGGATATAAGCAATCACACATATAAGAGATCAAATAAGACTCAAATAACTTTCATGGATAAAGAGATAGATCTGATCATAAACTCAAAGTTCATCTGATCCCACCAAACACACCGCAAAAAGAGTTACATCATATGGATCTCCAAGAGACCATTGTATTGAGAATCAAACGATAGAGAGGAAGCCATCTAGCTACTAACTACGGACCTGTAGGTCTACAAAGAACTACTCATGCATCATCGGAGAGGCACCAATGGACATGATGCACCCCCCGTGATGGTGTCTAGATTGGATCTGGTGGTTCTAGACTCTATGGCGGCTGGAATTGATTTTCTTCGACTCCCCTTGGGTTTCTAGAATATTGGGATATTTATGGAGCAAAGAGGCGGTTCAGGGCCACCTGAGGTGGGCACAACCCACCTGGGCGCACCTGGGCCCCCAGGTGTGCCCAAGCGGGTTGTGCTCCCCTCAGAGCACCCACCCCCCCCCAGGTGCTTCTCCAGCCCACTGGATGTCTTCTGGTCCAAAAAAATCCACAAAAAGTTTCGCTGCATTTGGACTCCGTTTGGTATTGATTTCCTGTGATGTAAAAAACATGCACAAAATAGCAACTGGCACTTGGCACTATGTCAATAGGTTAGTACAAAAAATGATATAAAATGAATATAAAACATCCAAGAATTATAATATAACACCATGGAACAATAAAAAATTATAGATACATTGGAGACGTATCAGCATCCGCCGCATTTTGTGCTAAGGTGACTCGAACCTCGTGGTCCAGCAGTTCTTTGGCGAGTGGGACGCCAAGGACACCAACATGGCCAGCAACCGCTTCCTCGTCCAGCAGATCAATGGGCACTTCGACAGGTGCGAGTTCATCCATGTGCCACGGGCCGACAACAAAGCAGCCGACGCCCTGGCACGGATTGGCTCCACCCGGCAGGCCATACCAGTCGGTGTCTCCCTCGAGTGCTTACGCAAGCCGCCTACCCAGCCCTCGCCAGAATCAGAATCCATCTTCATGTCGGGTGACCTTGGAGCAGTCGGATCTAGCTCGGGGACTTCTACAGGCGGCCCAGGGGCTGCAGCACCTAAACCCGGCATGGGGACTCCAGAATCCGGCTTGGGGTCTGCTCTAGCCGGCCTGGGGACTCCCACGACGCAACAAGGAGTGGCCGACTCCGTCCAGCCGCCTCCCAACCCGGCCACCCTAACGTCGGTTGCTGTCATGACGGTGGTGGAAGCGTCGTCTTAGGCGCAGCCCATCCTCAACTTTTTGGTGAGCCGCGAGCTCCCAGCCAATGAAGTCTTGGCCTGGCAGGTGCAACACCGAGCGACCACGTACACGATCATCAACAGAGAGGTCGTTGGGCGCAGTGCGACTGGTGTCTTCCAGCGCTGTGTCGAGCCGGAGAAGGGCATTGCAATCCTCAGGTATATTCATCAAGGCGAATGTGGCCACCATGCCGCCTCCAGAGTCCTCGTTGCTACAGCTTTCCGCCATGGTTTCTTCTGGCCGACTACTCTGGACGACACCAAGGAGTTGGTCCGAAAGTGCAAGAGGTGTCAGCATTTCAGCACCAAGCAGCACCTGTCGGCCTCAGCACACAAGACCATTCCCATCACCTGGTCGTTTTCCATATGGGGATTGGACATGGTGGGCCCATTCAAGACACATGGCGGCATGATCCATCTGCTGGTCGCTATGGACAAGTTCACAAAGTGGATTGAGGCAAGGCCAATCAATAAGCTGAACGGCCCCACATGTTGTTACATTCATCGCGGACATCACCGTTCGATATGGCATCCCGCACAGCATCGTCACCGACAAGGCACGAACTTCGCCAAAGGCGCCTTGGCTCGTTTCTGCGCAACGCGGGGCATCCTACTGGGCCTTGCATCAGTTGCTCACCCGCAGTCAAACGGCTAGGTGGAGCGAGCAAACGGCCTCATTCTTTCTGGCATCAAGCCTCGGCTGGTCGAGCCACTAGAGCGCTCGGCCAGCTGCTGGATCGAGGAGCTGTCGTATGTCCTTTGGAGTCTTCGGACCACGCTAAACAGATCAACCGGTTTCACACCTTTCTTCCTTGTGTACGGGGCCGAGGCCGTCATCCCAACGGACATCGAGTTCGACTCGCCTCACGTCACCCTGTACACGAAGGTGGAAGCAAAGGAGGCCCATGAAGACGGTGTCGACTAGCTCAAAAAAGCCTGGTTGCTAGCACTCAGCCGGTCCGCCATCTATCAGCAGAGCCTGCGCCACTACCACAACAAGAAGATCAAGCCACGTGCTTTCCGCGAGGGCGACCTTGTGCTCCAACTGATCCAGCGAACAGCCGGCCAGCACAAGCTCTTGGCTCCTTGGGAAGTCCACTTCATCGTCAGCAAGGCCCTGGGCAACAACTCCTACTACCTCATCGATGCACAGAAGCCCAGGGCACGCAATAGGGACATAGTCGGCCAAGAGTTGGAGCGCCCATGGAACACGAACCTTCTCCGCCTGTTTTATAGTTGATGCAGTGTATGTACCATGCTATCTTTTGTACTAAGTAAAGACAACAGGTACCCCGAGGCACACTCGGGGGCTACCTTTTTATCTATATGATAAGCTTCGCCCGTGTATGAGCATTCATTCTTTCGCCCTGCCGGGTCCGGTCAGCTAGCCCAGGGGCTCGCCGACTTGGCCCGAGTTGGCACCATCCAAAGTTGGCTTAGTAGTGTGCCGACACCAAAGCCCTCTCTTCGCCCCAGCCACAGCTGGCAGCGCGACTTTCCGGCTGGCAAGAGCTAAAGGCCAGAAACGTTGTCCACACGAAAAACGACTAAGGAAGAACGCCAATGCAGGCCAAGCTGGCCTCTCGCCTCCCCTCTCCGGCTGCTCAGCAGCCGGCCAGACGGCTTCTCGTTTGACTAGCTACGCTTTAGGCGGCTGAAGTAACTTGCCTGTTCTAAATGGCCAAGTCCCTGACCCGGCCACAGACGCAGCGCGGCTGTCCGGCTGGCAGGGTGGCAGCCAAAGGAACACGACAAAGGAAAAAGCCAAAGAAAGCAAAGGCAAAATCGAGTCAGAACTCGGCAAAGCACACAAGCATGTGGGGAAAGTAATTTCATTTACATTGTAGAAGGCCCAAGGTTGGCATTCATCAGAGTTTAAAATATACCCCTAGCGGGTGGAACTGCGCATAACTAACTTGTTCTTGAGTAAAAGACAGAAAAACTTAAAAGATAAAGACGCCTAGGCTGGTGGAACTGCGGGCTGCTCAGACAGGTCGATGGTGGCTGAAGCACCGGCTGCCAGGGCCTCCGGCTAGCGGGTGTCGGTCTGGTCAGCAGCGGCGGCCAACGTGGTCTCCCGCCGCTCGCCGGTCGAGGCCGTATCGGGTTGAGTCCGGCTGGTCGCTCCGTCATCTGGCGTGAGGCCATCGCCTTCCTCGTCCTCGTCCTCGTCCGCGGCTTCGTCACTGGAGACGATCCCCCCGTTCAGGTTTAGCCCGAACCAGGACAGTGGCACCTCGGTGCCGTCTTCTGCCCGCTCCAGGATGAAGACACCACCGTCGGTGTACTTAGTGAGGGCCAACGCGCGAATGGCGATCTCCTCGCGCTCCGCCTCCAGCTCCGGCGCCGCCTCCTAGAGGAAGGTGTCCGGTTGCACCAGGCTCACGCCCGTGTACCACGCCCTCACGAACTCCAGCGCCACCTTGGTGTCGGACCATGTCGCAGTGCCCTTCCAGGCGTCAAGCCGCTCCCCCGCCACCTCCAACCAATCGGCGGTCCGACTGGGAGTCCGGGGGACCTGCCCACCCGGCCAGAGGCCCTCCAAGACCTGAGACCCTGCGCATTGTAATCGGAGGAGCAGGTGGCGTGCTGCCTCAAGGCGCAGCCGAATGGCCAGGAACCGCTCGCCCAAGTTCCAGGGCCGGTCTGGCACAATCTCCATGCCCACTCTCTTTCACTGGTCGCGTCGTGCCTCAATGGCCTGGCCGATGGCACCGGAGTGATCTGGGAAGTACTCTGCTCAAAAGAAGACAAAATAATTAGAAGCCGGCTTCCTATGGTAGCCGGCAACTAACCAATCAAGGAAGAGAGAAGATTTACCTTCGAGCAGATCCTCGATCACCGAGTAACCCTCCGATAGGTACTTCTCCTTTTCGGCCCAGCCCAAGCGATGGGTCTCGAACTCTGCATTGAGGCACTCGTCCTCGTTCTTTAGCCACTGGGCCTACTCCGCGTGCCGGGTCGCCTGGTGAGGGAGTCCTGGACTAAGGGTACTCGGGTGTCTGGCCTATTGGATATGGGCCGGACTGTTGAGCCATGAGGATACAATACTAAAGATTCTCTCACCCGTGTCCGGATGGGACTCTCCTTGGCGTGGATGGCAAGCTTGGTGTCGTGGAATTGTCATGGCAGATGTCCTTAGTGTCAGGACTTAGTCGCGAGGCCAACGCATCTATGTGGTAGCTTGAGAGGGGTTGAGCGGGACGAGAGACGCGATGTTTTACCTAGGTTTGGCCCCTCATGGTGGAGGTAAAAGCCTACATCCTGCTTCATTGATATTGATGATCATGATCATGGTTACAAGAGTGCTCTATCTCGAGAGCTATTGTCTAAACCTAACTTATCCAACTTGTGGAACTTGTGAATCTTGTCCCTTTTGGGGAGCCCTTCCCCTCCTTATATATGTTGGAAGGGCGGGTTACATGTAGAGTCCTATTAGGATTAGGACTAGTCTATATCTAATACAAACTGGATACAAGTCCATGTCTTAACTCCTTGTAAGATAAATGTTCCTTGTGCCTTTCCTCTTAAACCGGCCCACCATTAACATAAACCGGCCTGCTGGGCCTTGGGCCTTGTCATCCATCTGGAACACGCGCCGGGTCACCAATGAGTCTTCAGGCTCATGAATCGTCATACCAGTGAACCGCCAGACACGTAAGTCGCCAATCCTCTGGCGGTTTACCAATGAAACGCCTAGTCCGGCCGGGTTATACTTCCGGCCGGTTTACGCCGCAGGGTATATCCCCGACATTAGCCCCCAAGTTTAGCTTGGATTTATCCATGGTAAACTTATACTGCAAAATAAACACAAGAAGAAAATTGACAGGTTGTGCTCCGGGTTAAGAATTCTTGTAAACCGGCATCTGATGATCCTTAAGTCCTTGTCATTTCCTCCTTCTACAAAATCCGGGTTAACAAGCCAGCTTCATACTCAATTTGCTGACATTGGTTTCTCATAGAGAAATATTGTGAAGAATAATCCACTTGAGTCGGCTTCCAAAGCGCCGGTTTAAGAAATATGGGTCTTGAAATACTTATCTGATATTCAGCCGGTTTGAAGATGTAAAACTTGCCGGTTTAATATTACCAAAATTGCCGGTTTATAAATATTGATGGCACCGGGTCATAATTGTTGTCGACACCGGGTCATGTAATTGATCTTCCTGATTTGCTCAAAACTGATAAAATGAAGACGTTCCTCCTTTATATGCATAATACCTGTAGCCCCCAAGTCTTAAGAGGAGAACATAGTGATAACTTAAGACTTGCTCCAATAAGTGTTTCAACCTTGAAGAAATCCGGTTTTTTCATCTCAATTATATAAACTGAATACTCCATATATGTAGCCCCCAAGTGCCGGGTTGTCGTGCTTGCAGCAACCTGGGACTTGTAATTGCTTATAAAAACTTCAATCAGTGTAGCCCCCAAGGGCCGGTTCAGTAAGATAATATTGAGCTGGGACTTTATATATACTTCATTGAAAATAACATCATATGATGTAACTCCCATCATGGGGCTTGAACCCACGTTCACAAGGACAAGAGCTTTGTGCTTTACCAACTGAGGAGTGAACCCTTCAATATAATGGATAAAAACTTGTGTACCTTGAATTGTTGACAGGAGCAATTGGTAGCCCCCAAGGGCCGGCTCATTACAATGTGATGAGTCGGGTCTTCAATAAAGTGAGCAAAAAATGATTTTGCATTAGCCCCCCAAGTGTCATGGTGCATGCTTGCAGCGACATGAGACTTGCATATTTGATGAAATCTCAACGTGAATAATGTAGCCCCCAAGTGTCGAGTTGTAAGCCTGCAGCGACTCGGGACTATTCCTTCAATAAATCATATCCATTGCTAATATAATAGCCATTGCGCTAACGCGACTTTGAAAACCTTATTCATAATACTGGTTATTGATAACCATAATAAAATCCAGCCATGTTGGCTATTTAAGATAACATAATCCGGTGAAAACCTTATTCATTCAATACCATAATGAAAATTCAGCCAAACTTGGCTATTTGAATAATATAACCCAATGATTTATGAGCGCATGATTCCAATGGCGCAATCCAAATATATATATACTGGCGACTTATAGTCCAAAGCCGGGCCGGTTTAACAAACCTGTTTCTGCATACAACAAGTTTAAAGTGTCCTGGCAGTTTACCACCGGACGGGTCATAATGACCAACATATAACCCGGGTTTATAACCAAGGCTGCACTAAAGAATAATCAAATATGAAATATATCATACCTGTGACATTGAATCACATTGTTGGTTTTACCAACTTTTTGTAGTAAGGGTGATAACCCAAATCTCGAGTACTGATAACTCCTTCCATATTGTGCCGGTTTATGATAAAACCGTGCCGGGTTGTGATAAACACCGTGTTACTCCATAAGAGGATGTTAACAACAAGGATCAAACCAGGCAAATAGTCTCCGGATTGACGTGAACTGTGTTCCGTCAATTGATTGGTTGAAAACTTTGTCGGTTTAAAAAACGCAATAAAAAAGAAAAGAGTATCTTGCAAAGAAAAGTGCGAAGCAAAAGCAAAGACAAAAACGTTTGCAAAAAAGGTTTATTTGAGCTGATAAAATGGTGTTACCATGGCCGAACATGACCAAGCTCCCGTTAGGTGTAACTATGGTTCTAGTCAGCCAGGTCCCCAAATGAAACCGTGGCATTTATGCCGACCAAGTGGCATGGCAATGGTTCGGGTTCAACCAAGCCCCCAAGTGATTCTGTGGACTTAGGCCGATCAAGAGGCATGACTAGTTCAGACGTGACCAAGTCCCCAAGTGATCTGGTGGCTCTCGCCTATCAAGAGTTATGGTATTGGTTCGGACACGACCAAACCTCCAAGTGATATAACATGATGCTTTTAAAAAGCGAACTCAAGGGGTAAACCGGAGGCCGCTTTAGAACAACTCCGTGTAACCACACATGATGTAAAAGAACAGAGACCCCGCTTTATGAAGCAGAAGCCCCCATGTGATCAATAATATGTCAGGCCAGTAAGGCGGGATACCCATGTTTGAACCACGCATCATGGCAGCAGGTCCTCTTTGGCAATTTTTAACTTTTTGCAAGAGATAAATTCTTCTTGAACCGGGATCTTGAACCGGATATGGAGACCTTCAAAGCTTTGTGGGAGACATCTTTCCCTTGAACCGGATTTTAAACCGGAATCTTCATTTTTAGCCGGAAATTTTCTGACGGCCTTTAAACTCGAACTTGCGAGAAGTTAATTCCTTTTTGAAACGGAAATTATTAAACCGGATTTGAGAGCTTCAGAGCTTTATTGGAGAACAAATTTCCCTTGTACCGGATTGTAAACCGGAATCCTTTTCTGATGACCCGAAACTTCTTCATTGAGCCGGGATTTTGTAACTGTCATATACTTTCTAATCCGGAAACCTTCTGACAGCACGATGTGAATCCGGGACCGGGTTATCTTTCCCTCCAACGTATTGGGGTTCTTGACTTCACTGAAAACCGGCAATGTTTGCAAAGTCATATCATTGTAGCCCCCAAGTCTCAAGGTGACTCGAGGAGTTGGCTTGAGATTCTCCATATTTGATCGTGATATAAACCGGCATAACTTGTATATCATTGGTGTTGACAGCATGATGTGAATCCACAGAAGGTTGAGGCGATTGCGGCAGGTTATAAATGATCCCGTATGAGCCGTGTCAGCAACTCGGCCAATGGTTCCTTCCAACTGGATCTTTGAAGTTTAACCAAACTATAGTAGCGGCGACTTGTGTGCATGTCCATTGAACCATCCAGTGCAAACGACGGTTTACGATAATTTGCCTCCAATTTGAAAGAAAAACCGGGCTACCCAAACTGTGACTTGCTCATACCCAATAAACAGCTCATGCAGACAGGTGCGGCCCGGTGTGTTGATGTAGACCAGGCCGCGAGAGACGAACGGTAAAAATGACCGCAGCATCAGAGGCAACATAGATGAGTCAGCCATGGTGCTGTATGCCAGTGCGGAGAAGCAAGTTATCCTCCTCGTTGTAAGCCGGCGCGGACGCGTGAACCGGCCGCGAGAGCGGACGGGCGAGTCATCCATGGTGTTGTAAACCGGTGTGGATGCGTGAATCAATCACAGGCGCAGTCCCAGCTAGTTGATGTAGACTGGGCCGTACGGACGGCAGCTTGTGCACGTCCACTCATCGGGTAATATGTTACGGACTATCGTCGGGCGAAATATTGTCAGCCCGTGCTCCATACCCATGGTATAAACCATATTTGTAGTGAATGACTGTCCTGCATATAAAAATACACAGATCAAAGTAATTGTTCTTTGAAAAAAAATGTGCTAATACAATATACTTTAGATGAATAGCACATGATTTGTTTAGACCGTAAGTAACCCGCCATGAAGTTGATAATCACTAGGTGAAATTGAAATCAGTCACGGGTGAACCGGCCGTAGTGTGGTAAACCGGTATGGACTGGTGACCCGGCCGTGACGTTTGTAAGCCGGCGCGGACAACAAGTCGACCGCATGCGCGGACGGATGTAATCCGAACAGTGGGGGCGGCGATTTGCACGTGTATCCGTCGAGCAGCATGGCACGAACGAACGCCAGTGCAAAGTTTATATTGGTGCGTACTCCATATCAGCTGTACAACACCTTTGTCTTGAATGACTATCCTGCGTAAAAATACTGATGTTGTGTTAGGTGAACGCCATATTCCAGCAATGATAAACTTGCAGCCTCGTTTCTCTGCGGCCCGGAGTAACAGGGTAGGCCGGGGCGGCTCACGGTGTGGGAGACTCGTCGGGGCGGCTCAGTGCAGCCCCATGGTGATGGCGGATTGTAGGCCGGAGAATTGGCAACTCAGCACGGGTGAACCACAGCAGCTACAGAGGTGTCCACGGCGGTCGCTGTGGTCACACAGAAGCCAGAGCAAAAAACCCTCCTCGATCCATGTGTCCACTGAAATCCTTGCTGTTTTTTCCTTCTTCAGACTGACGATAATTTGGCAGCAGTGTAGACGTATTGTTTACGTACATCAGCCTTGGCAACCGGGAGTAGTGAATCAACCTCATCCTTCACGTGAGATGTACCTTTTAGGCAACAATTGGCCTGGGAACTTGTGCCTTTGTAAGTTTACCTCTCCTAGTAGCAATTGCCAATTTAAAAAGTGCAATTTGACTTGTACAACTCGGTCTTTACACCAGAAAAGTAGCAGCAGCAGAGGCGTAACCCGGCGACTCCAGAGGGGCGTCGGCAAGACGGGCCGCGGCCAGGTAGCAGCGGCTCTCGGGGTGACGGCTGTGGAGATCCGTCCAGAGTGGCTCGTACTGTCTCGGGTGTGTTGTGAAGTCCACATGGTAGCCTGCAATTTAATATTCCAGGATGCTTCCATTGGATGGTTTTGATTTTGACTTGGAGTGCTAATAGTAGTACTATTCGGTAGCGATTTGATCTGACACGCTTGCTTTAATTGAATCTTCAAGCGGCGGCTCGCAGGCAGGACCTGACCGAGACGGAACACCGGTTTGGATGCGGCAGCAGTAGGGTCCCGGAGATTTGATGTTCGTCTTGGCTCGCATAATAGCCACTGTAATAGATATTGATTCACCTTCGGATTCGTCGGATCGCCGGGTCATGTTCATCCGCACGTAACCCTAATTTTCTTTTGACCTCAAACCTCACAGATTTACATCTGGATTGATGAATTTGAAGTTGATGTAAATCCTTTCAAACCGGCTCTTCTGACAAAATGCAAACTTCCCGATTCCTGGGAGAGACCCCTTCAAGAACTCAACACTACCGTGCGCAGGCCCCACGGTGGGCGCCAACTGTCGTGGAATTGTCACGGCAGATGTCCTTAGTGTCAGGACTTAGTCGCGAGGCCAACGCATCTGTGGTAGCTTGAGAGGGGTTGAGCGGGACGAGAGACGCGATGTTTTTCCCAGGTTCGGCCCCTCACGGTGGAGGTAAAAGCCTACATCCTGCTTCATTGATATTGATGATCATGATCACGGTTACAAGAGTGCTCTATCTCGAGAGCTATTGTCTAAACCTAACTTATCCAACTTGTGGAACTTGTGAATCTTGTCCCTTTTGGGGAGCCCTGCCCCTCCTTATATATGTTGGAAGGGCGGGTTACATGTAGAGTCCTATTAGGATTAGGACTAGTCTATCTCTAATACAAACCGGATACAAGTCCATGTCTTAACTCCTTGTAAGATAAATGTTCCTCATGCCTTTCCTCTTAAACCGGCCCACCATTAACATAAACCGGCCTGCTGGGCCTTGGGCCTTGTCATCCATCTGGAACACGCGCCGGGTCACCAATGAGTCTTCAGGCTCATGAATCGTCATACCAGTGAAGCGCCAGACACGTAAGTCGCCAATCCTCTGGCGGTTTACGAATGAAACGCCTAGTCCGGCCGGGTTATACTTCCGGCCGGTTTACGCCGCGGGGTATATCCCCGACACTTGGCGTTCGGATATGAAGATTCCTTTCTCCGTAACTGACTTTGTACAAGCCTACTACCCTCAGGTGTCTATATAAATCGGAGGGTTTAGTCCATAGAGGCAATCATAATCATATAGGCTAGACTTCTAGGGGTTTAGCTATTATGATCTCATGGTAGATCAACTCTTGTAACCCCCATACTCATCAATATTAATCAAGCAGGACATAGGGTATTACCTCCATTAAGAGGGCCCGAACCTGGGTAAAACTCCGTGTCCCTTGTCTCCTGTTACCATCAACCTCAGATGCACAGTTCGGGACCCCCTACCCGAGATCTGCCGGTTTTGATACCGACATTGGTGCTTCCATTGAGAGTTTCGCTGCGTCATCTTCAAGAGGTTCGATGGCTCTGTCAATCATCTACAATGATGCGGCCCTGATGGAGGTCTTTCTCCCCGTCCAGATCTTCATGTTCGGCGGCTTTGCACTACGGGCCAACTCGCTTGGCCATCTAGAGCAGATCGACAGCTATGCCCCTGGCCATTAGGTCGGGTTTGGAAGCTTGAACTACGTTGCTGATATCCGCGGAGACTTGATCTTTGACGGATTCAAGCCCACGGCAGCCGCTCCCTGCCACCGCAATGAGCATGACCTAAATCTGTCATCGAACCATGCTCAGGAGATAGCGCCTGTAAGTGCTCCAGCCCTAGATCCGGAGCAGACTATGCCATCCGAAGACGGGAAGCTCAATCCCGCCACGGAGGCTGCAGAATCAGCGGTGTTGGAGCCACACACAGACCCAATTTCATGCGGGATCCGCGTCACCGGAACCCCGGACTCATCTCCGGCCACTGATACCGAACTACGCGCACCCGCGTCCGCTGAGCCTGATAAAGCGCCGATTGTCGAATTCAGTGCCGCAGACATCTTCCGGCACTCACCTTTAGGCGATGTGCTAAACTCATTAAAACCCTCTCCTTAGCAGGGGACTCACAGCCGAATTATATTCAGTTTGAACTGGGGGCTGATGACGGGGAATTTCGCTTCCCACCCACCTCCCACTTAATAGCCACTGTTGAAGACCTAACCGACATGCCTGATTACGGCTTTGAAGACATCGACGGTATGGACGACGATGCTGAAGAGGAGCAGGCCCAAAACCCACCATTTACCGGGCGCTGGACCACTACCCCCTCATATGATGTATACATGGTGGATACACCCAAAGCGAATAGCGGCGATGACAAGGAAGACCCAGTTGAGGATAAATCTCCTGAGATACAATCAAAGCGCCAAAGTTAGCGGCGCCCCTCCAAGTGACGCCATGGAAAAGACAGCAATACCGGCATAGGAGAAAACAATACTCCGAATGATGCCGAAGACAGTGAAGACCCCATTAAGACAACTTCAGAACAGGACGAACAGGAAGACGTGCAAGTTAGCCCTGATGAACAGGCCATAAACGAAGACTCGGAGGACAGTAATTATCTTCCGCTCTCCGAGGATGAGGTGAGCCTCGGCAATGAGGATTTTATCGTGCCTGAGGAACCTCTCGAGCAGGAGCGCTCCAAGCACCGGCTAATAGCCACTGGAAGGAGCCTGAAAAAGAAGCAGCAGCAGCAGCTTAAAGCTGACAAAGATCTACTCAACGATAGATGGACTCATGTCCTGGCAGCCGAGGAATACGGCCTCGAGCGCCCATCCAAAAGTTACCCGAAGCGCAAATTGCTACCTCAATTGGACGATGAGGCGCTGGAGCCTGTACCATCAACACGTAATGCGGCTGATCGACCACTACGTGGCCGAGACAAAGCGGCAACTCAAGCCGAACACCAGCTAGCACTACCTCACCATAAAGGCAAAAAGAAAACAGCTCAGGGGCATACATACGACCTACGGCAGGACCTGGACAGTAGGGCAGGTCAGACCAGTTCGATCTACGGATCGCAGGGGCGTGCCCCGACGCGCGATGACGGCTATCAAGCCGAACATGGCAAGCACAATCACTTCCAAGCCGGAAGCCGTGGACGGACTCCATCTGAACTATGTCATGACCTGGCCCGATATAGAGGCGCTGCACACCCCCTCTGCTTCACTGATGAAGTAATGGAACATGAATTCCCAAAAGGGTTCAAATCCGTGAATATCGAATCATATGATGGAACCACAGATCCCGTGGTATGGATTGAAGACTTTATTCTCCATATTCATATGGCCCGCGACGATGATCTTCATGCCATCAAATACCTCCCGCTAAAACTCAAGGGGGCAGCTCGGCACTGGCTGAACAGTCTGCCCGAGAATTCCATTGGCATCTGGGAAGACTTGGAAGACGCCTTCCGCGATAACTTCCAAGGTACATATGTCCGGCCCCCGGATGCCGATGACCTAAGTCACATTATCCAGCAACCCGGGGAGTCAGCCAGGAAGCTCTGGACTAGGTTCTTAATTAAAAAGAACCAAATTGTCGATTTTCCGGACGCCGAAGCCCTTGCGGACTTTAAACATAGTATCCGAGACGAATGGCTCGCCCGCCACCTCGGACAAGAAAAACCAAAATCCATGGCAGCCCTTACCGCTCTGATGACCCGCTTCTGCGTAGGAGAGGACAACTGGCTCGCTCGTAGAAGCAACAGCACCAGTGGCCCGGGCACTTCCGAAGTTCGAGACGGCAATGGCAAGTCACGACGCAATAAACACAAGCGTCGAAATAATAATGAAGGAACGCATGACATGGCGGTCAACGCCAGATTCAGCAGCTCCAAACCTGGTCAACAGAAAAAGGCATTCAAGGCAAACAAAGACGAGCCATCCAATTTAGACAAGATACTGGATCGGCACTGTCAGATTCATGGCACCCTCGATAAACCCGCCAATCATACCAATAGAAGTTGTTGGGTCTTCAAACAAGCCGGCAAGCTTAATGTCGAACACAAGGGGAAGGGGCCGCCCAGCGACAGCGATGACGAAGAGAGTCGCCCACCAAACACCGGGGGTCAGAAGCAATTTCCCCCCAAAGTAAAAACGGTAAACATGGTATACGTGACGCACACCCCTATAGGGGAGCGCAAGTGCGCACAATGGGACGCCTACGCTATAGAGCCAGTCCCCCCAAAATTTAACCAATGGACGGCCTGCCCGATCACTTTTGATCGCAAGGATCACCCAGTCAGTATCCGTCACGCAGCCCTAGTCCTCGACCCAATCATCAATGGGTTGCATCTCACGAAGTCCTTATGGATGGCAGCAGCAGCATTAATCTACTCTGCCAAGTCACTGTCCGCAAAATGGGCATTGATCCTTCAAGAATCAAGCCCACCACAACTACCCTCGAGGGAGCAGTACCTGGTGTAGAAGCTCACTACACGGGCTCCATCACATTGGAAGTAGTTTTTGGTTCGCTGAACAACTTTCGAAGCGAAGGCTTGACCTTCGATATTGCCTCGTTCTGCATTGGCTACCATGCACTTCTGGGGCGTACTGCTTTTGCTTGTTTTAATGCGGTCCCACACTATGCACATGCAAAACTTAAGATGCCCGGTCCACGCGGCGTCATAACAATAAATGGAAATATGGAACGCTCCCTCCGTACAGAGGGTCATACTACGGCTAGTACAGTCGAAGTACAAAGCAGCCTCATCAAGCCGCATATCTTATTGGCCATTAAGCCGCCGGTCTCTATTAAACAAGACCGATCAATCGCAGGGCTGGATTAGCAGTTCGGCCTTCGTCGTTCGCCTCATATACCTGCAAAGTTTGTACCACGCATACATAATTATGCACTTAAAACACCCTTGTCATCAGCGGAGGCACAATACGGACAGGCCTACAAGCACTCCCATAGCCTCTTTTTTCTTTTATAAACCATTTTTTATCTTTTACCACAGGTGGCTCAAAGGCTGGTCATCTCATGGACTCTTTCGGAGTTCGGCTTCATACACTTACTCAAAGGTTATTCCTGTTAAGGAGTCCTTTCACCGAGGCAAGGCAGCGCAGACGTGCGACAGGAGGTCCAAATAATTCTTTGTAGACCGCACTCTCTATTTCGAACCTGTAAAGTGCCTTTTTCCTCAGCCTTCGACCCCCAGCATGCCAAATTGCCTGGGTTGTGGCGTTATTATCTGTAAGATGGCGATTGACGTATCAATCAGGTCCCGGTGAACATAATCTGTATCCAGTATTCGCTTTTTCTACAGAACAGAATTTTGCTTCTTCGATTGTTTCACACACGCACCTCGGCACAAATTACCAGGGGCTCGATATGGGAATAAGTGAGTCACCGACAAGTCCGAATAGCATTATAGCACACTTCGCCATCACGAGTTTGGCCTTATATGCATCAGCTCCGAATCATGTCTTTGGTCAATAGTTGGGTTGCCCGACTCCTGTGCTTACTACCTTACGTTCCACTCTATTGGCTAGGGTAGTAAAGGGAGAACTATTGCGATTGTGTTTCCGGTTCTTTTGGTCAAGCACCTCAGTAGAGAAAGCCGAAAACTGACTGTCATGATGCGGCAAGAGCTGGTCAACCACTCGATGACTTATCGGAATCTTTCGCGATTCCTTCTGTATTACATGAAGGACCATTCTTAAGGTCGCCTATGTAACGCACTGTATTGGGATAATCGCGTACTGCTACCTCTTGAGCATGCGTTGGTTTTCCCTTGAAGAGGAAAGGGTGATGCAGCAAAGCAGCGCAAGTATTTCCCTCGGTTTTTGAGAACCAAGGTATCAATCCAGTAGGAGACCACGCGCGAGTCACCTCGTACCTACACAAACAAATAAGAACCTCGCAACCAACGCGATAAAGGGGTTGTCACTCCCTTCACGGCCACTTGCAAGAGTGAGATCTGATAGAGATAATAAAAATAAGATAAATATTTTTTGTATTTTTATGATATAAATAGAAAGTAAAGATTGCAAAATAAAATAGATTGGAAACTTGTATGAAGGAAAATAGACCCGGGGGCCATAGGTTTCACTAGTGGCTTCTCTCAAGATAGCATAAGTATTACGGTGGGTGAACAAATTACTGTCGAGCAATTGATAGAATTGAGCATAGTTATGAGAATATCTAGGTATGATCATGTATATAGGCATCACATCCGTGACAAGTAGACCGACTCCTGCCTGCATCTACTACTATTATGTAACACCCCGTATGTAACATGCCATATTTGTATTCCAACTCTTGCCATTTTCGGCACTAAGTTATTTTATTTCCTCGTTGTCGGGTTTTTGTCTTCGGGTTGTTTGGTCTTTGTCATGCATCTCATATCACGTCATCATGTGCATTGCATTTGCATACGTGTTTGTCTCATGCATCCAAGCTTTTTCCCCGTTGTCTGTTTTGCATTCCGGTGCTCCTATGCCCTCCGGTGTCCCTTTCTACCTCTTTTTGTGTGCGGGTGTAAAATGCTTTCGGATTGGACTGAGACTTGCCATGTGGCCTTGATTTACTACCGGTAGACCGCCTGTCAAGTTTCGTGCCATTTGGACTTCGTTTGATACTCCAACGGTTAACAGAGGGACCGAAAAGGCCTCGTGTGTGTTGCAGCTCAACACCCTTCCAAAGTGGCCCAAAACCCACCTAAACCTCCTCCATCACCTAGGTCGTTCGATCACGATCGCGTGGCCGCAAACCGTGCTCAATTTGGAGCCTCCTAGCTCCCTCTACCTCTATTTAAAGAACCCCCTTTTCCAAATCCGGGTCAAACCCTAGCCCCCTCCTCCTCCGCGCGCCGGACAAAAATCCGCGCTTCGGACGTGTCCGCCCGGCTCCGCCGGACGAATCACGCGGTGCCACGTCAGCCGCCCGTGCGCCCCACTTTCCCGCGATCCGCGCCGGCCCGCGAGGCCCGCCGCGGGCCCTCCCGGCCCGGCTCCTCCAGCCGCCCGAAGCTGCCTTCCTCCGCCTCAGCGCCGCCCTGCTCTCCCCGCTGCCTCGCCGGAGCAGCTCGCCACCGACCAGCGCACCTCGCCGCCCGACACACTTCGGCAGCCCGGGCCGACGCCGCTCCGGCTTCCGCACCAACTCCGCCACCTCCTCGTCGCCGCGCGCCGCCCTCCTCCATCTCCGGCCACCGGAGCAAGTCCGGCGACCTCGGCCCCCATCTCCGACGGGAACTCCGGCGACTCCGGCGAGCATCCTCGGGAGGCGCGCCAGCTACAGTGCCCGACCTCGATCCGATCCAGATCTGAATTTGCCTCGGTTGACTTTTTCCTCTGAAACCCTAATATTTTTTGCTATCTTCATCAGTGCATAACTCTGCAACCGTTGCTCTGATTCGTGCGTGTAGCATATCGAAATGTTCGTCTCGATAAGTACATCATTTCATCTCATTGCACCATTTTCATTTGAGCTCATCTTGATGCCCGAAATGCTGTTGGAAGAGGGCATGTGATGTTAGTTTCAGATCAGTATCAGCATTTGCTCTTTTGTCATTTTTGCCATGATTAATGTGTGGATGCTATGATCTTGAGCTCTACATGTGATTTGAAGTATGCCATGCCATCTTTACAGGGGTGTATGCCATGTAATTTTTGTGACCTCTGTGGTGACTAGCACAAGCATGCAAAGTAGCTTACTTAATTTTGCTGATTTCAGGGACTTAGAATTATTCTAAGTCTTGGCCCTGTCATTATTTTTATGCCATGTGTTCATGTTGATGCCTAGTGATCTGTGCCTCTTATGAGCATGAATAGTAAGGATGTTTTGTAGATATTGTGGTGCTCTATCCATCCATGTCTTTGTTTGCATTTATGGAGCACCCTAGCTTGACTCAATCGAGCTCTACTTTTGCTATAAAATGTTCCTGGCAGATTGTTAACATGTTTAGCAATTTTGCCGAGCTTGTTGTAGTTGATCCATGCATGCTATGTTGTTGCTCTTGCCATGTTTAGATTCTATGCCATGTCTACTTGCTGGGTGTATGCTTAGTTTATCATGCAATGCCTTGTGGTGAGGGCATCGAGCTCGTAAACATGCCTACTTGATATCTGTTTTGCCATGTTCCAGTTTTTCACTAAGTCTGAATCTGTTAACGATAATTGCTATGTTCACATGCATGCCATTGTATTTTCTGATCCCTTTTGGCTTATGGTCAGTAAGGGACTTTTGTTGTATGCTTTGAGTAGCTTCATACCATGACTTTCCTTGACATGATATGTTCCTGTAGCATGTTGTTATCTTGCTCTAAACATTGCTTCCTGATGTTAAATTCCTGACATGTTGTTATTTTCACTGTCTGTAACCTGTAATCTTTTGCACTTTTGCCATGCTTGTTTGAACCTGTTATTGAGTGAATTAGCCGTAGCTCAGTGTTCATATTTTGTCAAGAATCTTGAGTGGATCCCTGCCATGTATTTTGTTGCTATGTAAGAGTGTTGTAGCATGTTGTTCTTGATGCATTTAGAGGGCCTTGTGTTGTTAATCGTAGACCGGTGCCATATTTGTTTTGCTCGTCATTTCCAAACCGTGCATCCGATTCCGGTGATCTTTATATCGATTTCGACCGAAATCAACTCACCTTTCCAGTGGCACTCTTGGTTTTCCAAGTTGAGGCCAGGTTCAATCATTCCTTCCAAATCATGCATATGCATCGCATATCACATCCCGCATATCATGCCATGTCTTGCATCATGTTGTTTGTGCATTGCACGTGGTTGATTGTGTCTCCCTTTGCTTGTTGTTTTGCTTGGGTAGATCCGGGAGACGAGTACATGATCGAGGAGCCCGTTGAGTAGGCTTACGAGGATCAAGTCAACTCGGAGAACTTTGCAGGCAAGATGACCATACCCTCGAAATCACTTCTATCTTTGCTTGCTAGATGCTCGCTCTTTTGCTATGCCTATGCTACGATACCTACCACTTGCTTATCATGCCTCCCATATTGCCATGTCAAACCTCTAACCCACCTTGTCCTAGCAAACCGTTGTTTGGCTATGTTACCGCTTTGCTCAGCCCCTCTTATAGTGTTGCTAGTTGCAGGTGAAGATTGGAGTTTGTTCCTTGTTGGAACATGTTTATTGTTGGGATATCATCATTATATCTTGTCTATTGTTAATGCACCTATATACTTGGGTAAAGGGTGGAAGGCTTGGCCTCATGCCTAGTGTTTTGTTCCACTCTTGCCGCCCTAGTTTCCGTCATACCGGTGTTATGTTCCTTGATTTTGCGTTCCTTACACGGTTGGGTTATAATGGGAACCCCTTGATAGTTCGCCTTGAGTAAAACTCCTCCAGCAATGCCCAACCTTGGTTTTACCATTTTCCACCTAGCCTCTTTTTCCCTTGGGTTTCCGGAGCCCAAGGGTCATCTTTATTTAAACCCCCCCGGGCCAGTGCTCCTCTGAGTGTTGGTCCAAACTGAGCTGCCTGCGGGGCCACCTCGGGGAAACTTGAGGGTTGGTTTTACTCGTAGCTAGTCTCATATGAGTGTGCCCTGAGAACGAGATATGTGCAGCTCCTATCGGGATTTGTCGGCACATTCGGGTGGTGTTGCTGGACTTGTTTTACCATTGTCGAGATGTCTTGTAACCGGGATGCCGAGTCTGATCGGATTGTCTTGGGAGAAGGAATATCCTTCGTTGACCATGAGAGCTTGTGATGGGCTAAGTAGGGACACCCTGCAGGGATTTGAACTTTCGAAAGCTGTGCCCGCGGTTATGGGCAGATGGGAATTTGTTAATGTCCGGTTGTAGATAACCTGAAACTTAACCTAATTAAAATGAATCAACTGAGTGTGTGGCCGTGATGGTCTCTTTTCGGTGGAGTCCGGGAAGAGAACACGGTCTCGAGTTATGTTTGAACGTAGGTTGTTCTAGGATCACTTCTTGATCATAGTTTCTCAATTGTGCCTTTGCCTTCTCTTCTCGCTCTCATTTGCGTATGTTAGCCACCAAATATGCTAGTCGCTTGCTGCAACTCCACCTCATACTTTTACCCTTCCTATAAGCTTAAATAGTCTTGATCGCGAGGGTGTGAGATTGTTGAGTCCCCGTGACTCACAGATTACTTCCAAAACCAGATGCAGGGACCGATGATACCGCTCCAGGTGATTCAACTGAGCTCAAGTGGGAGTTCGATGAGGACTCAGGACGATACTACGTTTCTTTCCCAGATGATCAGTAGTGGTGCCCAGTTGGGGCGATCGGGAACATTGTTGCATTTGGGGTTTATCTTTATTTTGGTTCCGTAGTCAGACCTTGAGTGTAACTGGATGAATGTAATGTTATTTATGCTATTTGTGTGACGTGGCGAGTGTAAGCCAACTATGTATCCTTTTCGCTTATTGTATTACATGGGTTGTTGTGAAGATTACCTCACTTGCGACATTGCTTTCAATGCGGTTATGCCTCTAAGTCGTGCTTCGACACGTGGGAGATATAGCCGCATCGAGGGTGTGACAAGTTGGTAATCAGAGCCTTCCCCGACCTTAGGAGCCCCCTGCTTGATCGAATCATTGGCATTGTTGAGTCTAGAAAAATGTTTTGAGTCATTTAGGATTATATATATCGGAGAGTAGGATTCTTTTTATGCCTTAGTCCCTTCGTCGCTCTGGTGAGGCATCCTGACGTAGAGTTTTGACTCTTCTCTTCTCAAATTTCACTAAAAACAATTTAGGATCACGCGGGTATCTTGGAATCGTTCCGATGGTTTTGTGATGAGAACATTGTTCTTGGTGCCTCCTGACATTTAGGGGTTGTGGCAGTGTCCCAGGGAGTTGAGCTCCGAGGTGTTGTCGCCATAATTTTATCGTTGCAATTCTGGAATACCTGAGTTTCGCCGACATCGAAAATCTCTTTTATGCAGTTTTGGTGAGATAACCTCTACGCCACACAGTACTGGGGCAAGAGTTCGGGAGTATTGCCATAATTGTATAACGGATGCTTTTCGAAGGTTGAGATAAATGATTTCCGAAGGTTTCTTGGTTATGTGTTGAAGGATGGATACAGCTGGATGTAGGATTTGCTAGCTTTGGGTGAGATATTATGCTTCCCATGTATCCCCAACACCTGATTGCATAACCGGAAAGGTTCAGGAGTTTCATTGGTGGGAATTCTTGTAGCTCTAGAATTTCTTCCGCAAATATTTGGTTTGTGATTGGGTAATCCTCACCTAGTATTTCTTCTTGTCTGTACCTTGTTCTTTTATTTCTTCTACCTCTATCTAAGTGGCTTCTCAATTTATGGAAGTGTGACCATTTCAATTGGAATGCATTCGTTCATTTTGTTCGGATGTGAAGACTATATGTTGCAATTTCGATCCATTTGATTCAGCTTGAATATATGTCTGTCAAGATGCTAACGGATGTCACCCTCTTCAGGATGGCTCCTCCAACGCGTACGACTACGAATCCTGATCCACCACCACCTCTACCTCCGAAGGCATGGCAAGGTATGATGGCCGCTACCAATGCAAACACACAGCTGATCATGCAAATATTGCAAGAGCGCAACGAAGGGAATCATGGCCATGGCAACAATCAGAATCAGTTTGCTACACTCAACCAGTTCCTCGCTAACAAACCAAAGACCTTCAGCAACGGTGTCGAGGCAACAGACGTTGATGATTGGCTCGTGGATATCTGCAAGCATTTCGAGTGCAGCAATGTCAGGCGTGAGGACTTTGTCAAGTTTGCCTCGTTCCAACTCAAAGACCAAGCTGCAGAATGGTTTCAGCAATACAATGATTCTAGAGGAGGCCGTGTGATTACCTGGGATGAATTCCGTCAAGACTTCAAAGCTCACCACATTCCTCAGAGTGTTGTTGAGAGCAAGCGTGGGGAATTCCGCAACCTGAAGCAAGGCAGCTTGTCTGTTTACCAGTATAACATCATGTTCCAGAAGCTCGCTCATTTTGCCAAGCAGGACATCCCTGATGAGAAGAGCATGATTTACCTGTTCTGAGGTGGCCTCAGAGAAGATTTTCAACTTGCTCTTGTGCTTTTTGAGCCTCAGAACTACGATGAGTTTTACAACATGGCACTGAAACAAGAGAGTGCTCAACTCAAGTGCGATGCTTCCAAGAAGCGAGTCAGAGATGCAACTCCTTCTTCCTCAACTCAAGTGGCTAAGCAGCAAAAGTATTGGTTGCCTCCTCCTCCGTTCTGTCAGCCTTATCAGCAAAAGAGAAAAGGTGGCAATGGATCTTCCCACCCACCTAACCCAGGCTTTTAGAACAAGACTTCATCTCATGCTCCAAGATCAAGTGCTTTGTATCACCGTCCGCTCTCGGAGGTCACGTGCAACAAGTGTCAGCAGAAGGGTCACTATTCCAACAAATGCTTCAATCAGAGGCGTCTTCCTCCTCCTCCTGTGAGATCTGCCAGTACCGCAGTGGTCAAGCATAATCCCAAGCACGCCAAGGTCAACATGATGAACGCAGCTCAAGCAGAGGACTCTTCAGATGTGATTATGGGTAACCTTCATGTTAACGATATTCCAGCAAAAGTTCTTTTTGACTCTGGTGCATCGCATTCTTTCATGTCATTCCCATTTGCATCGGAGCACAACTTTGGCACTAAGGCATTACCTAAAGCATTGCAAGTTGTTTCTCCGGCTAAGCATTTGAGTTCTAGCATGATGGTCCTGGATATTTCTATCATGATGGGTGATTTCAAGTTTCTGGCTTCTCCAATGGTCCTTGGTAACTCGGATATTGATCTTATTCTTGGAATGGACTGGCTTTCTAAGCACAAGGCTCAGCTTGATTATGCTGCCAGGCAGATTCAATTCACACATTCGTCTGAGGATGTAATCGTCTTTGCCGCTCGTGATAATACCATCCGTCTGTTTTCTCTCAATGAGAAGGGCGAGCTGGATGCCATCTTGCAGATTCCAGTCGTTTGTGAATATCAAGACATTTTTCCAGAAGAGCTTCCAGGAATGCCTCCGCACCGGCCAGTTGAATTCGTCATCGGTCTTGAGCCTGGCACGGAACCTGTTTGCAAACTTCCTTACAAGCTTGGACCTGGAGAGTTGAAGGAGCTGAAGAAGCAACTTGATATTCAAGAGCGTATGGGTCTCATCCGACCAAGTTCTTCTCCATGGGGTTGTGGAGTTCTTTTTGTCAAGAAGAAGGATGGAACGGACCGACTTTGTGTCAACTACCGTCCATTGAACAAGACCATAAAGAACAAGTACCCACTTCCCAACATCAATGAGCTTTTTGAACAACTCAAAGGTGCTCAAGTTTTCTCCAAGCTTGATCTCCGTATGGGCTATCATCAGATTCGCATTCGTGAAGAAGATATCCCTAAGACAGCATTCAGAACAAGCTATGGTTCATATGAATACACTGTCATGTCTTTCAGCCTCGTCAATGCTCCTCCAAAATTCTCTCGCATGATGAACTTCATCTTCAATGCCTATACAAATGACTTCGTCTTGGTCTACCTCGATGACATTTTGGTCTTTTCCAAGAACAAGGAGGATCATGCCAAGCACTTGCGTTTGGTGCTGGATAAACTCAGAGAACATCAGTTCTATGCGAAGTTTTCTAAGTGTGAGTTTTGGCTCGATGAGGTTCTCTACCTTGGGCATATCATTTTCGCCAAGGGCATAGCGGTGAATCCTGAGAAGGTGTCTGCAATTGTGAATTGAGAACCACCTCAGAACGTGAAGCAACTCCGCAGCTTCCTTGGGCTCGCAAGCTATTGTCGAAGGTTCGTTGAGAACTTCTCTAAGATCGTGAAGCCTCTTTCCAACCTTCTCCAGAAGCATGTGAAGTATGTCTGGTCGCCTGAATCTGACATCGCTTTCAACACCCTGAAAGAGAAGTTAGTCACTGCTCCAGTTCTGACTCCTCCTGATGAATCCAAACCGTTTGAGGTCTTCTGTGATGCTTCCCTTCAAGGTCTTGGTGTAGTGTTGATGCAAGAGAAGAAAGTTGTGGCTTATACCTCTCGCCAGTTGAAGCCCAACGAAAAGAACTACCCTACTCATGACCTCGAGTTGGTGGCAGTTGTCCATGCTCTTTTAACTTGGAGACATCTCTTATTGGGAAGAAAAGTGGACATCTTCACTGATCATAAGTGTCTCAAGTACATCTTCACTCAGCCAAACCTCAACCTCAGGCAGACTCGTTGGGTCGAAATGATTCAAGAGTATAATCCGAGTATCAAATATACTCCAGGCAACGCCAATGTAATTGCTGACGCATTGAGCAGGAAGGCTTACTGCAACAGTTTGATTCTCAAGCCTTACCAACCCGAGCTTTGTGAAGCTTTCCGCAAACTCAATCTGCAAGTTGTTCCTCAAGGATTTCTTGCCAACCTCCAAGTCTCTCCTACTTTGGAAGATCAGATTCACGAGGCTCAACTTCTTGATGCTATGGTGAAGAAGGTGAAGATTGGGATTGCCAAGAGTCAACCCAAGTACAAGTGATATCGTCTTGATGACAAGGATACTCTATTCTTCGAGGATCGCATTGTTGTGCCTAAAGGTGACCTTCGTAAAGTCATTATGAACGAGGCTCACAATTCACTCCTCTCTATTCACCCTGGGAGTACAAAGATGTACCAAGACCTCAAGCAGTCGTATTGGTGGACTCAAATGAAGCGCAAGATTGCTCAGTTCGTGAATGAATGTGATGTCTGCAGAAGAGTGAAAGCAGAACACCAACAACCAGCTGGTCTCCTCCAACCTCTTGCCATCCCAGAATGGAAGTTTGACCATATTGAGCTGGACTTCGTGACTGGATTTCCAAAGTCCAAGCGTGGCAATGATGCTATCTTCGTTGTCATCAACAAGCTCACTAAAGTGGCTCATTTTCCTCCTATCAAAGAATCTATCACAGCAGCTCAGCTGGCAGAGCTATATACCTCCAGGATTGTCTCTCTGCACGGCATTCCGTAGTTGATTTCTTCAGATCGTGGCAGCATCTTCACCTCCAAGTTCTGTGATTCCTTTCAGAAGGCCATGGGCACCAACATTCGCTTCAGCACAACTTTTCATCCTCAAACCAGTGGACAAGTCGAGCGAGTAAATCAGATTCTTGAAGATATGCTCAGGGCTTGTGTCATCTATTTCGGTATGAAGTGGGAAGATTGTCTTCCATATGCCAAGTTCTCCTACAACAACAGCTCCCAAGCGAGTTTGGGCAAGGCCCCATTCGATATTCTCTATGGCAGGAAGTGTCGTACTCCTATTAACTGGTCAGAAACTAGTGAACGTCAACTTCTTGGAAATGACTTGATCACAGAGGCTGAAGAAATGTGCAAAGTCATTCGTGATAATCTCAAAGCCGCGCAATCGTGCCAGAAGAGTTACTATGATAACAAACATCATGACTTGGCTTTCGAGATCGGAGACCATGTCTACCTCCGCGTCTCTCCAATGAAAGGTAATCATCGCTTCGGTATCAAAGGGAAGCTTGCCCCTAGATACATGGGTCCTTTCAAGATCATCAGCAAGACTGGCGATCTCGCCTATCAACTTCAGCTTCCCTCCAACTTTGCAAATGTGCACGACGTGTTTCACGTCTCTCAACTCCGCAAGTGTTTCAAGACTCCTGACCACACCATCAACTTCAAAGACATTGATCTCCAAGAAGACATGTCTTATCATGAGCACCCCATTACCATTCTTGAAGAAACTGAGCGCAAGACTCGCAACAAGTCAATCAAATTCCTGAAAGTCAAGTGGTCACATCATTCCGACCGTGAAACCACCTGGGAACGCGAGGATCACCTCCGTTCTGAGTACCCGGAGTTTTTTCGGTCCTAGATCTCGGGACGAGATCCTTTCGTAGTGGTGGAGTGTTGTAACACCCCGTATGTAACATGCCATATTTGTATTCCAACTCTTGCCATTTTCAGCACTAAGTTATTTTATTTCCTCGTTGCCGGGTTTTTGTCTTCAGGTTGTTTTGTCTTTTTCATGCATCTCATATCACATCATCATGTGCATTGCATTTGCATACGTGTTCGTCTCATGCATCCGAGCTTTTTCCCCGTTGTCCGTTTTGCATTATGGCGCTCCTATGTCCTCCGGTGTCCCTTTCTACCTCTTTTCATGTGCGGGTGTTAAATGTTTTCGGATTGGACCGAGACTTGCCATGCGGCCTTGGTTTACTACCCGTAGAGCGCCTGTCAAGTTTCGTGCCATTTGGCCTTCGTTTGATACTCCAACGGTTAACCGAGGGACCGAAAAGGCCTCGTGTGTGTTGCAGCCCAACACCCCTCCAAAGTGGCCCAAAACCCACCTAAACCTCCTCCATCACCTAGGTCGTTCGATCACGATCGCGTGGTCACAAACTGTGCTCAATTTGGAGCCTCCAAGCTCCCTCTACCTCTATTTAAAGAACCCCCCATTCCAAATCTAGGTCAAACCCTAGCCCCCACCTCCTCCGGGCGCCGGACAAAAATCCGCGCGTCGGACGTGTCCGCCCGGCTCCGCCGGACGAATCACGCGGTGCCACGTCAGCCGCCCGTGCGCCCCACTTCGTCGCGATCCGCGCCAGCCCGCGAGGCCCGCCGCGGGCCCTCCCGGCCCGGCTCCTCCCGCCGCCCGAAGCTGCCTCAGCGCCGCCCCGCTCTCCCCGCTGCCTCGCCGGAGCAGCTCGCCGCCGACCAGCGCGCCTCGCCGCCCGACGCACTCCGGCAGCCCGCGCCGACGCCGCTCCGGCTTCCGCACCAACGCCGCCGCCTCCTCGTCGCCCCCTCGTCACCGCGCGCCGCCCTCCTCCATCTCCAGCCACCGGAGCAAGTCCAGCGACCTCGGCCCCCATCTCCGACAGGAACTCCGGTGACTCCGGCGAGCATCCTCAGGAGGCGCGCCAGCTACAGTGCCCGACCTCGATCCGATCCAGATCTGAATTTGCCTCGGTTGACTTTTTCCTCTAAAACCCTAATATTTTTTGATATCTTCATCAGTGCATAACTCTACAACCGTTGCTCCGATTCGTGCGTGTAGCATATCGAAATGTTCGTCTCGACGAGTACATCATTTCATCTCATTGCATAATTTTAATTTGAGCTCATCTTGATGCCCGAAATGCTGTTGGAAGAGGGCTATGTGATGTTAGTTTCAAATCCGTATCAGCATTTGCTCTTTTGTCATTTTTGCCATGATTAATGTGTGCATGCTATGATCTTGAGCTCTACATGTGATTTGAAGTATGTCATGCCATCTTTACAGGGGTGTATGCCATGTACTCCCTCCGTTCCAAATTACTCATCTCAGAAATGGATGTATCTAGAACTAAAATACATCTGGATACATCCATTTCTGCGACGAGTAATTTGAAACGGAGGGAGTATTTGTTGTGACCTCTGTGGTGACTAGCACCAGCATGCAAAGTAGCTTACTTAATGTTGCTGATTTCAGGGACTTAAAATTATTCTAAGTCTTGGCCCTTTCATTATTTTTATGCCATGTGTTCATGTTGATACCTAGTGATCCGTGCCTCTTTTGAGCATGAACAGTAAGGATGTTTTGTAGATATTGTGGTGCTCTATCCATCCATGTCTTTGTTTGCATTTATGGAGCACCCTAGCTTGACTCAATCGAGCTCTACTTTTGTTATAAAATGTTCCTGGCAGATTGTTAACATGTTTAGCAATTTTGCCGAGCTTGTTGTAGTTGATCCATGCATGCTATGTTGTTGCTCTTGCCATGTTTAGCTTCTATGCCATGTCTACTTGCTGGGTGTATGCTTAGTTTATCATGCAATGCCTTGTGGTGAGGGCATCGAGCTCGTAAACATGCCTACTTGATATCTGTTTTGCCATGTTCCAGTTTTTCACTAAGTCTGAATCTATTAACGATAATTGCTATGTTCACATGCATGCCATTGTATTTTCTGATCCCTTTTGGCTTATGGTCAGTAAGGGACTTTTGTTGTATGCTTTGAGTAGCTTCATACCATGCCTTGCCTTGCCATGATATGTTCCTGTAGCATGTTGTTATCTTGCTCGAAACATTGCTTCCTGATGTTAAATTTCTGACTTGTTGTTATTTTCACTAAGTCTGTAACTTGTAATCTTTTGCACTTTTGCCATGCTTGTTTGAACCTGTTATTGAGTGAATTAGCCGTAGCTCAGTGTTCATATTTTGTCAAGCATATTGAGTGGATCCCTGCCATATATTTTGTTGCTATGTTAGAGTGTTGTAGCATGTTGTTCTTGATGCATTTAGAGGGCCTCGTGTTGTTAATCGCAGACCGGTGCCATATTTGTTTTGCTCGTCATTTCCAAACCGTGCATCCGATTCCGGTGATCTTTATATCGATTTCGACCGAAATCAACTCACCTTTCCAGTGGCACTCTTGGTTTTCCAAGTTGAGGCCGGGTTCCATTCTTTTCCAAATCATGCATATGCATCGCATATCACATCCCGCATATCATGCCATGTCTTGCATGATGTTGTTTGTGCATTGCACGTGGTTGATTGTGTCTCCCTTTGCTTATTGTTTTGCTTGGGTAGAGCCGGGAGACGAGTACGTGATCGAGGAGCCCGTTGAGTACGCTTACGAGGATCAAGTCAACTCAGAGAACTTTGCAGGCAAGATGACCATACCCTCGAAATCACTTCTATCTTTGCTTGCTAGATGCTCGCTCTTTTGCTATGCCTATGCTACGATACCTACCACTTGCTTATCATGCCTCCCATATTGCCATGTCAAACCTCTAACCCACCTTGTCCTAGCAAACCGTTGTTTGGCTATGTTACCGCTTTGCTCAGCCCCTCTTATAGTGTTGCTAGTTGCAGGTGAAGATTGGAGTTTGTTCCTTGTTGGAACATGTTTATTGTTGGGATATCATCATTATATCTTGTCTATTGTTAATGCACCTATATACTTGGTAAAGGGTGGAAGGCTCGGCCTCATGCCTAGTGTTTTGTTCCACTCTTGCCGCCGTAGTTTCCGTCATACCGGTGTTATGTTCCTTGATTTTGCATTCCTTACACGGTTGGGTTATAATGGGAACCCCTTGACAGTTCGCCTTGAATAAAACACCTCCAGCAATGCCCAACCTTGGTTTTACCATTTGCCACCTAGCCTCTTTTTCCCTTGGGTTTCCGGAGCCCAAGGGTCATCTTTATTTAAACCCCCCCGGGCCAGTGCTCCTCTGAGTGTTGGTCCAAACTGAGCTGCCTGCGGGGCCACCTCGGGGAAACTTGAGGGTTGGTTTTACTCGTAGCTATTCTCATCTGAGTGTGCCCTAAGAACGAGATATGTGCAGTTCCTATCGGGATTTGTCGGCACATTCGGCTGGTGTTGCTGGACTTGTTTTACCATTGTCGAGATGTCTTGTAACCGGGATGCCGAGTCTGATCGGATTGTCTTGGGAGAAGGAATATCCTTCATTGACCATGAGAGCTTGTGATGGGCTAAGTTGGGACACCCCTGCAGGGATTTGAACTTTCGAAAGCCGTGCCCGCGGTTATGGGCAGATGGGAATTTGATAATGTCCGGTTGTAGATAACCTGAAACTTAACCTAATTAAAATGAATCAACTGAGTGTGTGGCCGTGATGGTCTCTTTTCGGCGGAGTCTGGGAAGAGAACACAGTCTCGAGTTATGTTTGAACATAGGTTGTTCTAGGATCACTTCTTGATCATAGTTTCTCGACCGTGCCTTTGCCTTCTCTTCTCGCTCTCATTTGCGTATGTTAGCCACCAAATATGCTAGTCACTTGCTGCAGCTCCACCTCATACTTTTACCCTTCCTATAAGCTTAAATAGTCTTGATCGCAAGGGTGTGAGATTGTTGAGTCCCCGTGACTCACAGATTACTTCCAAAACCAGATGCAGGGACCGATGATACCGCTCCAGGTGATTCAACTGAGCTCAAGTGGGAGTTTGATGAGGACTCAGGACGATACTACATTTCTTTCCCAGATGATCAGTAGTGGTGCCCAGTTGGGGCGATCGGGGACATTGTTGCATTTGGGGTTTATCTTTATTTTGGTTCGGTATTCGGACCTTGAGTGTAACTGGATGAATGTAATGTTATTTATGCTATTTGTGTGACATGGCGAGTGTAAGCCAACTATGTATCCTTTTCCCTTATTGTATTACATGGGTTGTTGTGAAGATTACCTCACTTGCGACATTGCTTTCAATGCGGTTATGCCTCTAAGTCGTGCTTCGACACGTGGGAGATATAGCCGCATCGAGGGCATGACAAGTTGGTAATCAGAGCCTTCCCCGACCTTAGGAGCCCCCTGCTTGATCGAATCGTTGGCGTTGTTGAGTCTAGAAAAATGTTTTGAGTCATTTAGGATTATATATATCGGAGAGTAGGATTCTTTTTACGCCTAAGTCCCTTCGTCGCTCTGGTGAGGCATCCTGACGTAGAGTTTTGACTCTTCTCTTCTCAAATTTCACTAAAAAAATTAGCATCACGCGGGTATCTTGGAATCGTTCCGATGGTTTTGTGACGAGAACATTGTTCTTGGTGCCTCCTGACATTTAGGGGTTGTGGCAGTGTCCCAGGGAGTTGAGCTCCGAGGTGTTGTCGTCATAATTTTATCGTTGCAATTCTAGAATACCTGAGTTTCGCTGACATTGAAAATCTCTTTTATGCAGTTGTTGGTGAGATAACCTCGATGCCACCTAGTACTTGGGCAGGAGTTCGGGAGTATTGCCATAACATGTATAACGGATGCTTTTCGAAGGTTGGGGTAAATGATTTCCGAAGGTTTCTTGGTTATGTGTTGAAGGATGGATACAGCTGGATGTAGGATTTGCTAGCTTTGGGTGAGATATTATGCTTCCCCTGTATCCCCAACACCTGATTGCATAACCGGAATGGTTCGGGAGTTTCATAGGTGGGAATTCTTGTAGCTCTAGAATTTCTTCCGCAAATATTTGGTTTGTGATTGGGTAATCCTCACCAAGTATTTGTCCTTGTCCGTACCTTGTTCTTTTATTTCTTCTACCTCTATCTAAGTGGCTTATCAATTTATGGAAGTGTGACCATTTCAATTGGAATGCATTCGTTCATTTTGTTCGGATGTGAAGACTATGTTGCAATTTTGATCCATTTGATTCAGCTTGAATATATGTCTGTCAAGATGCTAACGGATGTCATCCTCTTCAGGATGGCTCCTCCAACGCGTATGACTACGAATCCTGATCCGCCACCACCACCTCTACCTCCGGAGGCATGGCAAGCTATGATGGCCGCTACCAATGCAAACACACAGCTGATCATGCAAATATTGCAAGAGCGCAACCAAGGGAATCATGGCCATGGCAACAATCAGAATCAGTTTGCTACACTCAACCAGTTCCTCGCTAACCAGCCAAAGACCTTCAGCAACTGTGTCGAGGCAACAGACGTTGATGATTGGCTCGTGGATATCTGCAAGCATTTCGAGTGCAGCAACGTCAGGCCTGAGGACTTTGTCAAGTTTGCCTTGTTCCAACTCAAAGACCAAGCTGCAGAATGGTTTCAGCAATACAAAGATTCCAAAGGAGGCCGTGTGATTACTTGGGATGAATTCTGTCAAGACTTCAAAGCTCACCACATTCCTCAGAGTGTTGTTGAGAGCAAGCATGAGCAATTCTGCAACCTGAAGCAAGGCAGCGTGTTATGTTCCTTAATTTTGCGTTCCTTACACGGTTGGGTTATAATGGGAACCCCTTGACAGTTCGCCTTGAATAAAACTCCTCCAGCAATGCCCAACCTTGGTTTTACCATTTGCCACCTAGCCTCTTTTTCCCGTGGGTTTCCGGAGCCCGAGGGTCATCTTTATTTAACCCCCCCCCCCCCCCCGGGCCAGTGCTCCTCTGAGTGTTGGTCCAAACTGAGCTGCCTACGGGGCCACCTCGGGGAAACTTGAGGGTTAGTTTTACTCATAGCTAGTCTCATCTGAGTGTTCCCTAAGAACGAGATATGTGCAGCTCCTATCAGGATTTGTCGGCACATTTGGGTGGTGTTGCTGGACTTGTTTTACCATTGTCGAGATGTCTTGTAACCGGGATGCCGAGTCTGATCGGATTGTCTTGGGAAAGGAATATCCTTCGTTGACCATGAGAGCTTGTGATGGGCTAAGTTGGGACACCCCTGCAGGGATTTGAACTTTCGAAAGCCGTGCCCGCGGTTATGGGCAGATGGGAATTTGTTAATGTCTGATTGTAGATAACCTGAAACTTAGCCTAATTAAAATGCATCAACTGAGTGTGTGGTCATGATGGTCTCTTTTCGGCGAAGTCCGGGAAGAGAACACGGTCTCGAGTTATGTTTGAACATAGGTTGTTCTAGGATCACTTCTTGATCATAGTTTCTCGACCGTGTCTTTGCCTTCTCTTCTCGCTCTCATTTGCGTATGTTAGCCACCAAATATGCTAGTCGCTTGCTACAGCTCCACCTCATACTTTTACCCTTCCTATAAGCTTAAATAGTCTTGATCGTGAGGGTGTGAGATTGCTGAGTGTTGGGGAACGTAGTAATTTCAAAAATTTCCTACGCACACGCAAGATCATGGTGATGCATAGCAACGAGAGGGGAAAGTGTTGTCTACGTACCCTCGTAGACCGTAAGCGAAAGCGTTATATCAACGCGGTTGATGTAGTCGTATGTCTTCACGATCCGACCGATCCAAGAACCGAAAGCACGGCACCTCCGAGTTCTGCACACGTTCGGCTCGGTGACATCCTCTCCTTCTCGATCCAGCAAGAGGGGCGAAGTAGTAGATGAGTTCCGGCAGCACGAGGGCATGGTGACGGTGTTGGTGAAGAACAATCTTCGCAGGGCTCCGCCTAAGCACTACGAAAACTATGACGGAGGATAAACTAGAGGAGACGGGGTTGCCGGCACACGGCTTGGTGTTTCTTGATGTGTCTTTGGTGCTAGCCCTACCCCTCTATTTATATGTTGAGCCCTAGGGTCGAAACTTGGAGTAAAAGCCTCCTCAAAGTCGGTTTCACCCGAAAGGCAAGAGTCCTTCTTGGACTCCTAGGCTAAACGCCAGGGTTCCCGGTGTCTACCCCCTAGACGCCAGGGTTCCTGGCGTCTAGCCTCTGGTCTCCGCAAAAACTTCCTTTTGCACTTTCCAAAAGCCTCGTGGGCTTTCCCCTTTGGCCCAGATAAAGTGTTCTCGTGCCCAAACATTTCGGGAAACATCCGGAACCCCTTCCGGTGAATTCCGGAACCCTTCTGGAGATCAAACACTACTATCCACATATCAATCTTTACTTTCGGACCATTCCGGAGTTCCTCGTCATATCTATGATCTCATCCAAAACTCCGAACAACATTCGGTCACCAACATACATAACTCATAGTACTATATCGTCAACGAACGTTAAGCGTGCGGACCCTACGGGTTTGAGAACTATGTAGACATGACCGAGACACCTCTCATGTCAATAACCAATAGCGGTACCTGGATGCCCATATTGGCTCCTACATATTCTACGAAAATCTTTATCGGTCAGACCGCATAACAACATACGTTGTTCCCTTTGTCATCGGTATGTTACTTGCCCGAGATTCGATAGTCGGTTTTCTCAATACCTAGTTCAATCTCGTTACCGGCAAGTCTCTTTACTCGTTCCGTAATACATCATCCTGCAACTAACTCATTAGTTGCAATGCTTGCAAGGCTTATAGTGATGTGCATTACCGAGTGGGCCCAGAGATACCTCTCCGACAATCGGAGTGACAAATCCTAATATCGAAATATGCCAACCCAACAAGTACCTTTGGAGACACCTGTAGAGCACCTTTATAATCACCCAGTTACGTTGTGACATTTGGTGGCACACAAAGTGTTCCTCCGGTAAACGGGAGTTGCATAATCTCATAGTCATAGGAACATGTATAAGTCATGAAGAAAGCAATAGCAACAAACTAAACGGTCAAGTGCTATGCTAACGGAATGGGTCAAGTCAATCACATCATTCTCCTAATGATGTGATCCCGTTAATCAAATGACAACTCATGTCTATGGTTAGGAAACATAACCATCTTTGATCAACGAGCTAGTCAAATAGAGGCATACTAGTGACACTCTGTTTGTCTATGTATTCACACATGTATTATATTTCCGGTTAATACAATTCTAGCATGAATAATAAACATTTATCATGATATAAGGAAATAAATAATAACTTTATTATTGACTCTAGGGCATATTTCCTTTAGTCTCCCACTTGCACTAGAGTCAATAATCTAGTTCACATCGCCATGTGATTTAACATCAATAGTTCACATCACCATGTGATTAACACGCATAGTTCACATCGACATGTGACCAACACCCAAAGGGTTTACTAGAGTCAATAATCTAGTTCACATCGCTTATGTGATAACACCCAAAGAGTACTGAGGTGTGATCATGTTTTGCTTGTGAGAGAAGTTTAGTCAACGGGTCTGCCACATTCAGATCCGTAAGTATTTTGCAAATTTCTATGTCAACAATGCTCTGCATGGAGCTACTCTAGCTAATTGCTCCCACTTTCAATATGTATCCAGATTGAGACTTAGAGTCATCTGGATCAGTGTCAAAACTTGCATCGACGTAACCCTTTACGACGAACCTTTTGTCACCTCCATAATCGAGAAACATATCCTTATTCCACTAAGGATAATTTTGACCAATGTCCAGTGATCTACTCCTAGATCACTATTGTACTCCCTTGCCAAACTCAGGGCAGGGTATACAATAGGTCTGGTACACAGCATGGCATACTTTATAGAACCTATGGCTGAGGCATAGGGAATGACTTTCATTCTCTCTCTATCTTCTGCCGTGGCCGGTCTTTGAGTCTTACTCAACTTCACACCTTTGTAACACAAGCAAGAACTCCTTCTTTGACTGTTCCATTTTGAACTACTTCAAAATCTTGTCAAGGTATGTACTCATGGAAAAACTTATCAAGCGTCTTGATCTATCTCTATAGATCTTGATGCTCAATATGTAAGCAGCTTCACCGAGGTATTTATTTGAAAAACTCCTTTCAAACATTCCTTTATGCTTTGCAGAATAATTCTACATTATCTCCGATCAACAATATGTCTTTCACATATACCTATCAGAAATGCTGTAGTGCTCCCACTCACTTTCTTGTAAATACAGGCTTCACCGCAAGTCTATATAAAACTATATGCTTTGATCAACTTATCAAAGCGTATATTCCAACTCCGAGATGCTTGCACCAGTCCATAGATGGATCGCTGGATCTTGCATATTTTGTTAGTACCTTTAGGATTGACAAAACCTTTTGGTTGCACCATATACAATTCTTCTTTAATAAATCCAATAAGGAATGCAGTTTTGTTTATCCATTTGCTAGATTTCATAAAATGCGGCAATTGCTAACATGATTCGGACAGACTTAAGCATAGATACGAGTGAGAAACTCTCATCGTAGTCAACACCTTGAACTTGTCGAAAACCTTTTGCGACAATTCTAGCTTTGTAGATAGCAACACTACTATCAGCGTCCGTCTTCCTCTTGAAGATCCATTTAATCTCAACGGCTCGCCAGTCATTGGGCAAGTCAATCAAAGTCCATACTTTGTTCTCATACATGGATCTCATCTCAGATTTCATGGCCTCAAGCCATTTCGCGGAATCTGGGCTCATCATTGCTTCCTCATAGTTCGTAGGTTCGTCATGGTCAAGTAACGTGACCTCCAGAACAGGATTACCGTACCACTCTGGTGCGGATCTCACTCTGGTTTACCTATGAGGTTCGGCAGTAACTTGATCTGAAGTTACATGATCATCATCATTAGCTTCCTCACTAATTGGTGTAGTAGTCACAGGAACAGATTTCTGTGATGAACTACTTTCCAATAAGGGAGCAGGTACAGTTACCTCATCAAGTTCTACTTTCCTCCCACTCACTTCTTTCAAGAGAAACTCCTTCTCTAGAAAGGATCAATTTTCAGCAATGAATATCTTGCCTTCGGATCTGTGATAGAAGGTGTACCAAATATTTTCTTTTGGGTATCCTATGAAGACGCACTTCTCCGATTTGGGTTCGAGCTTATCATGTTGAAACTATTTCACATAAGCATCACAGTCCCAAATTTTAAGAAACGATAGCTTAGATTTCTTGCTAAACCATAGTTCATACGGTGTCGTCTCAACGGATTTAGATGGTGCCCTTTTTAATGTGAATGCTGCTGTCTCTAATGCATAACCCCAAAACGATAGTGGTAAATCGGTAAGAGACATCATAGATTGCACTAAATCAAATAAAGTACGGTTATGATGTTCGGACACACCATTACGCTGTGGTGTTCCAGGTGGCGTGAGTAGTGAAACTATTTCACATTGTTTTAACTGAAGGCCAAACTCGTAACTCAAATATTTTACTTCTGCGATCATATCGTAGAAACTTTTATTTTTGTTACAATGATTCTCCACTTCACTCTGAAATTCTTTGAACTTTTCAAATATTTCAGACTTGTGTTTCATCAAGTAGATATACTCGTATCTGCTCAAATCATCTGTGAAGGTCAGAAAATAACGATACTTGCTGTGAGCCTTAACACTCAGTGGACCGCATACATCAGTATGTATTATTTCCAATAAGTTAGTTGCTCGCTCCATTGTTACGGAGAACGGAGTCTTAGTCATCTTGCCCATGAGGCATGGTTCGCAAGCATCAAGTGATTCATAATCAAGTGATTCAAAAAGTCCATCAGCATGGAGTTTCTTCATGCGCTTTACACCAATATGACCTAAACGGCAGTGCCACAAATAAGTTGCACTATCATTATTAACTTTGCATCTTTTGGTTTCAATATTATGAATATGTGTATCACTATGATCGAGATCCAACGAACCATTTTCATTGGGTGTGTAACCATATAAGGTTTTATTCATGTAAATACCAGTATCAAATACCGAGGGGTTGCTATAAACACTAGTAAAGTACATATCAATAACATGTATATCAAATATAGCTTTGTTCACTTTGCCATCCTTCTTATCCACCAAATACTTGGGGTAGTTCCGCTTCTAGTGACCAGTCCCTTTGCAGTAGAAGCACTTAGTCTCAGGCTTAGGTTCAGACTTGGGTTTCTTCACTTGAGCAGCAACTTGTTTGTCGTTCTTCTTGAAGTTCCCCTTCTTCCCTTTGCCCTTTCTCTTGAAACTAGTGGTCTTGTCAATCATCAACACTTGATGTTTTTCTTGATTTCTACCTTCACCAATTTTTGCATCGCGAAGAGCTTGGGAATTGTTTTCGTCATCCCTTGCATATTATAGTTCATCACTAAGTTCTACTAACTTGGTGATGGTGACTAGAGAATTCTGTCAATCACTATTTTTATCTGGAAGATTAACTCCCACTTGATTCAAACGATTGTAGTACCCAGACAATCTAAGCACATGCTCACTGCTTGAGCTATTCTCCTCCATCTTTTAGCTATAGAACTTGTTGGAGACTTCATATCTCTCAACTCGGGTATTTGCTTGAAATATTAACTTCAACTCCTGGAACATCTCATATGGTCCATGACGTTCAAAATGTCTTCGAAGTCCCGATTCTAAGCCGTTTAAGCATGGTGCACTAAACTATCAAGTAGTCATCATATTGAGCTAGCCAAACGTTCATAACATCTGCATCTGCTCCTGCAATAGGTTTGTCACCTAGCGGTGCATCAAGGACATAATTCTTCTGTGCAGCAATGAGGATAAACCTCAGATCACGGATCCAATCCGCATCATTGCTACTAATATCTTTCAACTTAGTTTTCTCTAGGAACATATCGAAACATAGGGAAGCAATAACGCGAGCTATTGATCTACAACATAGATATGCAAATACTATCAGGTACTAAGTTCATGATAAATTTAAGTTCAATTAATCATATTACTTAAGAACTCCCACTTAGAAAGACATCCCTCTAATCTTCTAAGTGATCACGTGATCCAAATCAACTAAACCATAACCGATCATTACGTGAAATGGAGTAGCTTTCAATGGTGAACATCAATATGTTGATCATATCTACTATATGATTCACGCTCGACCTTTCGGTCTCAGTGTTTCGAGGCCATATCTGCATATGCTAGGCTCGTCAAGTTTAACCTGAGTATTCTGCGTGTGCAAAAACTGGCTTGCACCCATTGTAGATGGACGTAGAGCTTATCACATCCGATCATCATGTGGTGTCTGGGCACGACGAACTTTGGCAACGGTGCATACTCAGGGAGAACACTTTTTATCTTGAAATTTAGTGAGACATCATCTTATAATGCTACCGTCAATCAAAGCAAGATAAGATGCATAAAAGATAAACATCACATGCAATCAATATAAGTGATATGATATGGCCATCATCATCTTGTGCTTGTGATCTCCATCTTCGAAGCACCTTCATGATCACCATCGTCACCGGCGCGACACCTTGATCTCCATTGTAGCATCGTTGTCGTCTCGCCAATCTTATGCTTCCACGACTATCGCTACCGCTTAGTGATAAAGTAAAGCATTACAGGGCGATTGCATTGCATACAATAAAGCGACAACCATATGGCTCCTGCCAGTTGCCGATAACTCGGTTACAAAACATGATCATCTCATACAATAAAATTTAGCATCATGTCTTGACCATATCACATCACAACATGCCCTGCAAAAACAAGTTAGACGTCCTCTACTTTGTTGTTGCAAGTTTTACGTGGCTGCTACTGGGCTTAGCAAGAACCGTTCTTACCTACGCATCAAAACCACAACGATAGTTCGTCAAGTTGGTGCTGTTTTAACCTTCGCAAGGACCGGGCGTAGCCACACTCGGTTCAACTAAAGTTGGAGAAAATGACACCCGCCAGCCACCTGTGTGCAAAGCACGTCGGTAGAACCAGTCTCGCGTAAGCGGACGCGTAATGTCGGTCCGAGCCGCTTCATCCAACAATACCGCCGAACCAAAGTATGACATGCTGGTAAGCAGTATGACTTATATCGCCCACAACTCACTTGTGTTCTACTCGTGCATATGACATCTGTCGAATTTCGGGTTCCGGCAGACCCTTGAGGTTCGGACACTGGGGTGCGCGCGGAGATTTCGCCTTCTACCTACCTGCACCCCTCCGCCTCGCTAAGATCTAAGCTATGGAAAGAACAACACAAGAGACACAGGGTTTATACTGGTTCGGGCCACCGTTGTGGTGTAATACCCTACTCCAGTCTGTGGTGTGGTGGATTGCCTCTTGGGCTGATGATGATGAGCAATACAAGGAAGAATAGCCTCGCGAGGGTCTGTTCTTGGCTGGGGGGATGAACTGCTAGGAGGAGTTCAGTCGCCCTTCTCTCTCTCTCTGTGTGTGTGTGTGTGTGTGATGCTACTCGATCCGATCCTAGCTAGTTTCTCTCTTGGCTTCTAGATTCTCCCTTCTTGATTGCCCCCCTACCCTGGGGGTGGCTAGTCCTATTTATAGGCAAAGGCCCTGGGCCTCTTCCCAAATATTGAGCGGGAAGGGTGCCAACAATTGGCCATTTTGAAGGGGACATCTGGTACACTTATCCTGACTAAAGTTGGTCCTCGCCTGCCAAAGGCTCTGGTGGTGACGCTGGCTTGGGCTCCACAATGACTTCCTCCCTGCCGTTGGACTGGTCTTGGTCTCGTTGCACCGAAACGGGTGCCTTTGCTTGATGCTCTCGCCTGCGCTTGCTCCCTTTGCACCAAAGAGGAAAGGAGGACACTACACGGCTGGCGCCCACCTGGCGCCTTTGGTCATCATGGCTTGCGTCACGGGCACCTCGTGAGGTACCCCGCCTTGATCTCTCCGCCTCCTCGTGAGCCAGCCTGATGAGGCCGTGCCTGAGGAAGCTCCGTGTCGTCCGCCCCGCGAGGCTTGGCCCCTCGCGAGGGTCTTGGGTCTATGTTGATGAAGATGGGCCATGCTGGGCCCCCCTTTGAGCCACGCTGCAGGCCGCAGGCAGGCAAGTCTGGGGACCCCCGTTCCCAGAACGCCGACAGTAGCCCCCGGGCCCTAGGCGCACCCGGACTTGGCCGTGCAGGGAGGCGAAAGGGCAAGAGCGAAGCGCCGCAGGCCCTAACAGCCTGCGGCCTTGGGTGCCGCGTGGTGGTTGATTGGACGTGGGCGGCACTGTTCCCCCACGCCCCCTTATTTTGCGCCATGCTAGGCGGACTCGTGGTCGTACACAGCCGCTCCCCTTTCTGTTGCTCGAGCGCCCTCTGTCCTTCCTCCTCTCGAACTCCAGCCTCTGTTTTCAACCCAATCTCGAACCTTCCCCCCCCCCTTCCCATCGCCATGGCTCCGACGAAGAAGGGAAGAGGGAAGAAACCCATGCCTCTGCCTTGCTCGCCGCCGTTGGCGGCCCCCGCCGAGGGCTCGGGCAAGGTCAGCTCGGCTCTGGCCACTATCTTCAACGAATGCGGGAGAACGACGGCCTGGCCCGCATCCCACTTCTCCATCGACAGGATAGTCACCGAGGTCCAATATTTTGCCAACGCCCTGTGGGCGGGTCTGGTTCCCCCCTTTTCTGATTTCTTCAATGCCGTGCTTTCCCACTATCAGATCCACATGATGCATCTGGGTCCTGAATCCATCACCCTCCTTTCGGTCTTCGCCTTTGTTTGCGAGGCAATGATGGGCATCCTTCCTTCGGTTGCCTTGCTGCGCCACTTCTTCTCTCTGCGCCTTGTCGACCCTACCCAATGCTGGGCGTGCGTAAGCTTCGTTGCCGTGTCTGAGACAGCGGCCTCAGGGATTGACTTCAGGCTCCCTCTGCCCGCGGCTGGGTTCCAGGAGCGGTGGCTGTATGTGGATGCAGGGTGCCCAGCCCCCTGCTATCGGAGCCAACTTCGTCTGTTGTCCCCAATTTGGGCTGGGGCCAGGAGACGCTTGAGAGCCCCCGGCTCGTCTTTGTCTGGCACCGCTTCGCGTTCTTGAGCTCGCTTGGCGTGACAGCGCCCAAGGTGGTGAAGGAGTTCCTGCTTCGCGGCATTGCTCCTCTCCAACGCCACTCCCGCCGGATGTGGGCCTTCAGCGGGCGTGATGATCGTATGAGGCTCCAGGAAGAGGACCTGACGCCTGAAGTGCTGAGGACAGTGCTCTTGATCCTGACTGGGGACCCCAACCCTGGCAGCATCCAGCAGGGAGGGGCCTTGCTATACCTCTGCCAGAACAAGGGCGATTTTGTGAATCAGATGTCTATCTTTGATGAGTGGGGGCCGCGCCCCGCCGGCCTCCGGGGGCCTCGCGAGAACCCAGTGACGGTGACTGCCCTTCCAGTCGGCCAAGGCGACTCTTCCTCGGGTGGCGGAGCAGGGAGGCGTGAGGCGCCAGAGGCTGAGGGGGCTCCCGGCGGGGTGACAGCGCCGGGCGATGCTCATGAGGGAGCAGCTCTTGGGGCCCGTGCCGCTGAGGCTGAGGGCGGCAAGCAGCTGCCCTCAGCGCCTGCGGCTGAGGCCCCTGAGGCTCCAGCCGCTTCTCTTGGCGAGGTGACTGGCAGTGCGCATCAGGCAGGCGCCCCTGACGCGGATCGCCTTGACGCTTCGTCCTCGTCGCAGGTTGATCCCTGCGCTCAACTCTTGGGCCGCTTCCGCGTGGACTTTGAGGCCCTCCGGAAGAGAAGGGAGGCCCTAGGCGACGATTACCCTTGTCGCCTGCTGAAGCGTAGGAAGTACTTCGCCACTGATGAGTAAGCCTTCTCCTTTTCCAGCTCCCGATCCTTCTGTTGCTTTTAGTGATCCTTGCTCCGCAGGCCCCTTCCAACCGAGCTCGCGGAGATGGCTGAGGTGCCGTCCCCTTGGCTTCGCCCCCTCTACCGTTCTCAAGCGCTCCGAGCAGCAGAGCCCTTGTGGTGAGGGCGATCGGAGAGGCGAACCGTCCCGAGGCGCATCGAGGCCCTGCGCACCTCGCGATCCTCCTTCGCGGGCCTTCTCGTGGCATAGCCAGCCTGCCGTGGGCTTCTCGCCTGGTTGTGGACTGCGACTGGCTAAGGCGCTCCCTGTGCTCTTCATCTGGGGATAGGCTGGCTCCAGGCCGAGCTTCTGGCGTGGCATACCCGGCCGTCGCGAGGGTGCCAGCCCCCAGCCCCCTGCCCAAAGGGGGAGTGCTGATCCGTGGCCCCCGGCGCTTGCTTGGGGCAGATGATGGTGTGGAAGACGTTGAGTGCGCCCGGGAGCGTCGCGCTCTTCGCCAAGGATTCCTTCGAAGGGCGGCTGACGCGGTGAGCCTGCTTGGTGAGGAGCTTGCTGATGAAGACGCACGCCTTGAGGCCGAGGGCCTGCGCCTGGCTGCAGAGAGGCGCGAGCTAGAGGGCGCCATCGCCCTTGCGCGCCATCAGCGCGATCTTGACGACAAAGAGGCCAAGGCGTCGCTGGTGGCCTCTCGGGAGGCCCGATCTTGGGCCGCTGAGGAGGCCCGGGAAGCTGACGAGCGGCGAGAGGCGGCGGAGGAGCAAGCTCGGGAGCTCTTGGTCTGGTGCCACTCACTGGAGGAGCAAGTGGAGCTGCGCGAGGCAGCCCTCGCGTCGATGAAGGTGGCCTCTGGCGACCCAGCAGAGCTCCAGAAGCGTGAGGAGGCGCTGACGCTGGAAGCCGCCGAACGTACCCGTGAGTACGAGCGTCTGGAGACGAGGGAGCGCTTGGTGACGCGGGCGGAGGATGATGTCGCTGCACGGGGAGCCCGTGTCCTGGAGGAGGTCGGACGTCGGGTGGCGATGGTGCGCTTGGACCTCGAGCGCGAGTCCGAGGAGAGGCTGGGGTTGATCCGGGCCGAGGCTGAAGGTAGGACTGCTGCCTTGAGGGCCAAGCTGGAGGAAGCGACGCGGCAGGCCGATGCTCTTTGGGATGCCCTTGAAGTAGCGCAAGGGGAGTCAACCACCTCCCAGGCCGAGGTGCTCCTTCTTCGCCATCGGGTGGAGGAGGCTGAAGCCGTCATGCGCCAGAATGCGGACGAGATACGTCGGCGGCGGATCCTGGAGCATGAGCACGGCCCCATGCTCACCACGCTCCGGGAGAGAGCCAACACAGCCTTGGGCAACATCTGCGAGGCGGCTGTTGGCGAGCCGCACGCAGTCAACTACGCCGGCAACCTTCAGTTCTTCACCGACGTGGTGACGCAGCTGGAGGCGCGGTCGGTCAGGGCCGACAGGTTGGTGGAGGAGAGGAGCCGCGCCCTGCTCGGGCGCGCCTTTTCTCGCGTCTTCAGCCATCTCCGGAACATGGATCCCCACTTCGATTTCGATGCTGCCATCACCCCAGTCCCCCAGGCCGTCTGAGACGACCTGGCGCACTGGGTGGAAGACAATGTGGATGCTCTTGTTAGGGCCTTCGCTTCAGACGACGACGGCATGATCGTGGCTGCCGACGAGGGCGGTGTGGTGAACGGCCCTGACGCCGCTGGCGGCGACGCAGACAGCGATGGCGAGTCCAGCGATGCCAGCAACGGTTTGGGTGGTGCTCCTGAGGACGCATTGGGGGATTTATCCGACTGATCATGCATTGTTCCTGTTTCCTTACCCTGCATGAATAGAACTCAGGTTTTGGCCTGATGGCTGTGAGAGCATTTTGGGAGGGGGAGCCCCTCATGTAAAACTTGTGTTCATCGTATTAGTAGATGTTACATTGCACATGCGCCCACGCCAAGTGGTTGGCTAAGCGACGCGCTGGTTGGCTAGTTTACCTTCATCCCATGCGGGCCCTGAGGTAGCCTGTGGGAGGCTATGGTGTCCCGAGTGTTCCCTGATCGAATCCGTAGGATCTGCGGTAAAAACCCTCCTGAGAGGACGCGGCGGCGGCAGTCTGGGCTGCGCGCAAGCTAGGCCTGACCCGGCTCGCGAGGGGCTCACGAGGGGAGGTAGCTGAGGCGAAGTGGTAATCAAAACGCGAGAAATTGCTCGAACGAGACTAAGCACCCCTTCCCCGAACACACGCAAATCTCAAATTCGAATCCAACTTGAATCCAGCGGGGGAAAGTGACAGGGAAAAGCGATGAAAGCAGACAAAAGGCCGCGTCCGGCACCTAATCTAGTCTTGGACGTCTTCTCACCAGCGCGGAGCTAAGTGCTGCCACTGGGCGTGGGAGGGAGCCCCAGGGACTGAGGCCGGCACCCCTGAGACTCCAGGGCGTGTACAACCCCACTCATTATTACGTGAGAGTGTCACGGGGCGGCGAGCTTCACAGGCACTGGGCCTTCTTCACAGGTACCGGCCTTGCTTCATATCGCCAGACGAGGGGCCCGCCTTGCGCCACACTCTAGTGCCATCAACGACGACCGGAAACCAGAACGCCGCCGATGGGGTAGAGCGGTCGCCAGCGGTTCCCCCGGCGACCACGGGTCCTCCGCCAGGGGCAGGCCCTGAGGCACCTCCCCAGCAGAGGGCCTACCTCCTGAGAACACCTTGCTCCGAACGCCGCGGTGGTGATGTCGGATCTCGGCCCCTCTCCTGCAGCCCCATGCGCCCTCCTCCCGAGGGGTAGGAGACTGTGGGAGCGGGGCAGCTGCTCGCTGTGGCGACCTGCACCTCCTGCGATCCATGATTAGCGTATGCCTGCTCCTGAGGAATTAGCGGTACCCGATAATCGTTGCCTCCAGCATGGCCAGTGGGACCGTCCCGGGGCTCCTGGAAGGGCTCAGCTTCTGGCGCCTCGTCCCCCCAGCTTGGGCTGAGGAGCGAGCCTTGTTCGCCCTTGTGAGGGTGTCCTTGGTCCATCATGAGGGGCACGTATTCTTCTGGTGCCGTCATCCCGAAGGCCACGCCGTAGTGCTCCGCGTGCCACACAGTCCTGCTTGACGCGCCCACCGTGGGGTGGTAGCGCGGCTGCCCACTGGGGCCGTGGGTCGCGTCGAGTCCTTCTTCTTCGCGGACCGGGAGCGGGGGCAGCGCCGCCGCCGGTCCAGTGCCAACAGCTTCGCCGGCGTTGGGGTAGCCTTGGAGCCCGCGGGCGCGCGCGGAGCCCCCGCGCGGGCCGCCCTGGGCTTGAGATGGGAGCTGGGTGCAGAAGGGGTGAGCCCCCGAGGCGGAGAAGCCCAGGAGCTCTGCCACCCGCTCCAGCAGCACGTCACGGCCGCCCTCCAGCAGCCTGCACTGCAGCAGCTCTCGGGCCATCGTGAGCGCGGCCCTTGAGTTCGCCTGCTCCCGGCAGGTGTACGGTGTCGTGGTCGCGGCGTGATTGGAGGCCCTTGCTGCAGACCGCGCCTGCTGCGGTGTGAGAGCTGTCGAAGCCTGTCCGCGTCGCCCGTGGCCCGCAACGCCCTGCGGACCGCGAGCTGCCTGGGGCACGGGGTCGCCCGAGGCGAGCGGCTCTACGCGGGCGGGCCACGCCGCCCATGGATCTAGGTTGCCCGCCTGGTCGCCGGACATGGTGATGACGACGCGACGAGACACGAAGCGGTAGAAGGTGGATTCCGGCGCACCCCTACCTGGCGCGCCAAATGTCGGATTTCGGGTTCCGGCAGACCCTTGAGGTTCGAACACTGGGGTGCGCGCGGAGATTTCGCCTTCTACCTACCTGCACCCCTCCGCCTCGCTAAGATCTAAGCTATGGAAAGAACAGCACAAGAGACACAGGGTTTATACTGGTTCGGGCCACCATTGTGGTGTAATACCCTACTCCAGTGTGTGGTGTGGTCGATTGCCTCTTGGGCTGATGATGATGAGCAATACAAGGAAGAACAGCCTCGCGAGGGTCTGTTCTTGGCTGGGGGGGATGAAATGCTAGGAGGAGTTCAGTCGCCCTTCTCTCTCTGTGTGTGTGATGCTACTCGATCCGATCCTAGCTAGTTTCTCTCTTGGCTTCTAGATTCTCCCTTCTTGATTGCCCCCCTACCCTGGGGGTGGCTAGTCCTATTTATAGGCAAAGGCCCTGGGCCTCTTACCAAATATTGAGCGGGAAGGGCGCCAACAATTGGCCATTTTGAAGGGGAACATCTAGTACACTTACCCTGACTAAAGTTGGTCCTCGCCTGCCAAAGGCTCTGGTGGTGACGCTGGCTTGGGCTCCACAATGACTTCCTCCCTGCCGTTGGACTGGTCTTGGTCTCGTTGCACCGAAATGGGTGCCTTTGCTTGATGCTCTCGCCTGCGCTTGCTCCCTTTGCACCAAAGAGGAAAGGAGGACACTGCGCGGCTGGCGCCCGCCTGGTGCCTTTGGTCGTCATGGCTTGCGTCACGGGCACCTCGTGAGGTACCCCGCCTTGATCTCTCCGCCTCCTCGCGAGCCAGCCTGATGAGGCCGTGCCTGAGGAAGCTCCGTGTCGTCCGCCCCACGAGGCTTGGCCCCTCGCGAGGGTCTGGGTCTGTGTTGATGAAGATGGGTCGTGCTGGGCCCCCCTTTGAGCCACGCCGCAGACCGCGGGCAGGCAAGTCTGGGGACCCCCGTTCCCAGAACGCCGACAACATCTACGCATAAAACCTAGGCTCGGATGCCACTGTTGGGGAACGTAGTAATTTCAAAATTTTCCTACGCACACGCAAGATCATGGTGATGCATAGTAACGAGAGGGGAGAGTGTTGTCTACGTACCCTCGTAGACCGTAAGCGGAAGCGTTATATCAACGCGGTTGATGTAGTCATACGTCTTCACGATCCTACCGACCCAAGCACCGAAAGCACGGCACCTCCGAGTTCTGCACATGTTCGGCTCGGTGACGTCCTCACCTTCTCGATCCAGCAAGAGGGGCGAAGTAGTAGATGAGTTCCGGCAGCACGACGGTGTGGTGACGGTGTTGGTGAAGAACAATATTCGCAGGGCTTCGCCTAAGCACTACGAAAACTATGACGGAGGATAAACTAGAGGAGACGGGGTTGCCGGCACACGGCTTGGTGTTTCTTCATGTGTCTTTGGTGCTAGCCCTACCCCTCTATTTAAATGTTGAGCCCTGGGGTCGAAACTTGGAGTAAAAGCCTCCTCAAAGTCGGTTTCACCCGAAAGGCAAGAGTCCTTCTCGGACTCCAGGGCTAGACGCCAGGTTTCCCGGCATCTACCCCCTAGACGCCAGGGTTCCTGGCGTCTAGCCTCTGGTCTCCGCA